>NC_081562.1:137180746-137373441 GCF_022355385.1 Mustela nigripes
GAATCACTAGTATCAAAAAAGACAAAAAATCAGAGGTGTTGGTGAGAATGTGGAGAAAAAGGGATCTTCATTATTATTGGTGGGAACATAAATTGGTACTACAAATAGAAAACAGTATGGAATTTCCTCAAAAAATTAAAAGGAGAAATATCATACAATCCACTAATCCCACTATTGGGTATTTGGGAGAACAGAAACAGTAATTTGAAAGGATATATGCACCCCTATGTTTATTGCAGCACCATTTACAGTAGTCAGAATGTAGAAGCAAACTAAGTGCCTGTTGATAGATGTGAATGGATAAGAGGATATGGCATATATATATAAAATGAAATGTTAGTCATAAGAAAGAATTAAACCTTAGGCATTTGGTAACTCAGTCAGTTAAGTGTTTGCCTTCCTCTCAGGTCATGACCTCAAGGTCCTGGGATGGAGCCCTGCATCTGGATTCCCTGCTCAGCAGTAGGGTCTGCTTCTCCCTTTGCCCCTGCCTGTCCCACTCCCTTGCCCCGCCCCCAACTTGTCTTTTCTCGCTCACTCATAAATATATAAAATCTTAAAAAAAAAATAGAATAAGATCTTACTATTTGCAACAACTTGGATGTTGTTAGATCGACCTAGAGAATATTATGCTAAGTAAAATAATTCTGACAAAGACAAATACCATATGATTTCACTTATATGTGGAATCTGAAAAACAAATGAAAAGAAAAAGAAAAAAACCCAGAAACATATCTATTAATACACCCAACAAACTGGCGGTTGCCAGAGGGGAGGGATGCAGAAGGATGGATGAAATAGGTGAAGGGGATTAAGAAATACAAACTTCTATGTTTAACTTTTAAACTCTCAAACTGTTTTACAGTGGCTGGACCATGTTAACATTCCTACATTTCTCTATATCCTTACCAACCCTTGTTGTTTTATGATTTTCTTTTTCCTACAGCTGTCCTAGTGGGTGTAAAGTTGGTATTGTAGTTTTGATTATGTTTTCCTAATGACTAGTGATGTTGCATATGTTTTCATGTGGTTGGTGACCATTTGCATATCTCTTTTTAAGTCCTTTGTCTATTTTTTAACTAAGTCATCTTATTATTGTAAGAATTTTTAAAATATTCTGGATATTAGACCCTTATCATATTTGCAGATGTTTTTCCCACTCCAAAGATTGTCTTTTTACTTTCTTGATAATGTCCTTTGACACACAAAAACTTTTTTTTTTAATATTAGACTTCATTTTTGGGGTGCCTGGGTGGCTCAGTGGATTAAGCCGCTGCCTTCAGCTCAGGTCATGATCCCAGGATTCTGGGATTGAGCCCCACATCGGGCTCTCTGCTCTGCAGGGAGCCTGCTTCCTCCTCTCTCTCTGCCTGCCTCTCGCCGACTTGTGATCTCTGTCAAATAAATAAATAAAATAAATCTTAAAAAAAAAATATTAGACTTCATTTTTTAGAGCTAAAGCTTTAGGTTCACAGCAAAATTAAGCTGAAAGTATACAGTTCCCATATCCCCCGTCCCTCCACACACACACAGCATCCCCCACTGTCAATATCCCAACCACAGTGGTGGATGTGTTACAGGTAACGTATAAACACCTAAAGTTTTTAACTGAAAGCTTTTTTTTAAAGGATCAGTTTTGTTTTCCTTTTTCATATATAACATATTTGAAATGGGGAATAGAGTCGTGCTACATATTAATTGAAAGAAGAGTAATAAAACAATTTCGTTTTATGACATTCTTCCTTAGAATCTAAGTTCTAAAGTATACTGAATGTGAAATGAAAAACAGGCTATTTTTTAAAGTTTTATTTTTATTTAAATTTAGTTAACATAATGTATTAATGGTTTCAGAGGTAGAGGTCAGCAATGCATCAGTCTTACATAATACCTGGTGCTCAGTATATTACATGTCCTCTTTAATGTCCATCCCCCAGTTACCCCACCCTCCACCCCACTTCCTTCCCCAACCCTTAGTGTTTCCTATGTGTAAGAGTCTCTTGTGGTTTGTCTCCCGCTCTGATTTCATCTTTTATTTTTTTTCTTCTCTTCCCCTATGATCCCCTGTTTTGTTTCTTAAATTCCACAGTCAATGAGATCATTTGATAGTTGTCTCTCTCTGATTGACTTATTTCGCTTTAGCCTAACACCCTCTACTTCCATCTATGTTGTTGCAAATGACAAGATCTTTTTATTTTTTGATGGCAGAGTAGTATTCCAAAAATTAGGCTATTTTTGTGTACACGATAGTGGAGGTCATCCTATGGTAAGAATGCCATAGGATAGTGGAACCATAAAAATATGTGGGACTATATTGTGGTACCATAAAAATATAAAAACCTCTTGGTTAATCTCAAAGATGTTCTTACCTTAAGATAAATTTTACTTTATATTTTATGAAAGTAATGTTGAAATATTTGAAATGTATCAGAAAGTATAAGGAAAAAAATACATAAAATGCTCATTTTAGGTAACTACTGCTCAGTTTTGTCAGTTAAAGTTTCTCAGAAGGCATTTCCTCATATATGTACAACTGAAGCCCTGAAGAGTAGTTTCTAAAACATTAGTTACCTCAGTGTTTCTTTCTGCCATGATAGGTTTTTCATAGCATCGTTCAAGTTTGACTTACTTGAAGGGTTCTAATATTTGTTTTTCTTTGAGGTAGTGGGATTAGGGTATCAACCTCTCTTGTGAGATAATGAACTGAGGGACATGGACAAGACAAATATGAGCAAGCCTGTTGACTTACAGTCACATTAGTGGGGAGCAGCCTGGGTCTCAAAGAATTAGAATATGAAGGAAACTAGGAGTGGGGCCATAGGAAAAGTACAAGAACTGTGGCAGTTGAGGCAGTGGGGCTGGGGGCACCTGGGTGGCTAAGTCAGTTAAGCTTCTGACTCTTGATTTCAGGTCATGATCTCAGGGTTGTGAGATTGAGCCCTGAGCATGCAGGTCCTTGCTCAAGTGGAGTCAGCTTGGGATTCTCTCTGTTCCTCTCCCTTGTCTCCCCCCCCATATACCATGCACTCTCTCAAATCTTTAAAAAACAAAAACAAACAAACAAATGCGTGGTGTCAGTAACCATGCATGGTTGGAGATCAGATAAAACTCTGTGGCAGAAATGGACCTTTGTGACAGACTTTTTGAAGCTTAACTTGAATTTTGACAAGAGATACTGGGGTGGACCTTCCAAGTAGAGAGAATGGCATGAAAAAAAAAAAAAAACAAGACACAGCAGCTGGAAATTATCTAGTATATTTGGAGAGGAAATAAGGATCAAATAATTCATTCTGCCTTTTTAGAAGGTATAATAAATTTGGAGGGTAGTGAGAAATTCATTTGAACTATCTCACTACAGACCATGAGTATCATTTATTTGAAGTTTAAATAACATAGATGCATAGATGTGATTGATACACAGCTTTTTGTTACTGTTTTGTTACTTTCTGTTAAAATGTTACTGTCAGTGATATAGGATAAATTAGAAATATGGTGTGGACCAGCAAGTCTCTGTTTTAGTAATATAAGAGATCAATCCTGTGAACAGTATTATGAAAGGAGAAGGGGGGTATGGTCTTATGTACGGAAATATACCCAAGAATGAATAAACCAAATTTGTAACTGACTAAGCAGTTCAACTTATTAAAAGAAAGAAAATGCTATTTTATTTGGTAGAGGTATTCTGTGGATAAAAAATTATAGGACAGTTTCTACTAGTAACTGGTTTGAACTTTACCTTTCATTCTTACCAGTATGATAGAAATTAATCTTCCAATCTGCACCAACCCTGAAATTACCTCAAACCACTAACTTAAATACCTCTGTGTCCTTATACCTTACCTTCTCAGGTACACTCACTGCCCCTCTTCTGCCTCTTTTGAGACATCTAGTCCCTTGCTTGGCTTCCTCAGTTTTTAAAAAATTTTAAATTTGCATTTATTTATTTATTTTTTTTGGCCTTCCAATAGTTTTCACCTGCCTTCGCTTACCTTCTTTTCTAGATTGCATGCTGCTATACATCTTTAATATTTCTTTTACACATTCTTTCTTCTTCTGTCTTTCATTCATACATGCCTGTCAAGTTCAGCCCTGGATGAACTCTGTCATCCGCCATATATTGATTTCTGTATCCAAACTGTTGAGTTCTCTTAGAGATGATCATTTAGATAGCTTGATAACTTGATAAATTCATGGACACCAATCTCAACTAGGTTCTCAACACTGCATGGAAATTTGACAGCATCTCTGTCCTTAGTTCCCTCTCCCATACTCCGTAACACATTTTCATTCTCTCTCCAGTTTTCGTTCTGCTTCCCTCCTTAGCAGAAGATGATGTGCAATATAGTACTTCATAGAGAAGATGGAGGCCTTCAGATATAATTCCCTCAATAGTGTACCCCTTCTAATTTATAAATCTGCCGGTCTTAGGGCTTATACAATGTTTCTTCCCTGGGTGATAAGGTGAAATTCTACAACTTCTGTATAAGGCCAGGTCATCTTCTTGCTCTGAATCTTGTTTCCTTCTTTGTCCTGAACCCTGTTGCAGTCCATTATCCCTTTTTATCTCTTTGATACCGAATTCTCTGTCTCTCTTTCCCTCTCTCTACTGGATCCTTAATCTCAGTATTCAAACATATTCTCATCTTTAAAAAACAAAACAGATCAAAGCAAATTGTGAATACTCTGAAGCCTCCTGGGCCTCCTATCCTTTGTTGGCTACTATCCTGTCTCTTTTTTATGTAGTCTTTTTGAAACACGCAGATTGTTCACTGTCTTACTTCCTCATTGGTCTACTTCAGTCTGGCTCTAGCCTCACCTCTATGCTGAAACTGTTTTTTGCCAAAATTACCAGTCAATTTCATGTTGCTGTATCTCATGGGCAGGTTCCAGTCTCTCTCATTTGATCTCTCAAACCATTCAACACAGTTTACAATTTCCTTTGTGGAGCATTTCCATTCCATGGCTTCTGTGGCACTAAACCTTCTTGTCTTCTCTACTTACCTTCAGTTTCCACTTTCATTGGACCTTTTAAATGTCAGTGTTTTTCAGGGTCCGATAGAAGAGGAAGGGGCAGTCACTGTAGTAATCAAGTCTGCTTATTTCAACCTTTTATGTGTATCTGAGATTGGTTTTGTTCTTACTGCTTCTATTCTAATCTAAGGAGCTGTCGTCTTTTAACCTGGGCCACTGTGTGATTCTTCCTCCCTGGCTGCCCTGGATTTGCTCTTGCTGCCTTCTGTACATTCTAAAAATTAATTTGACTCTCCTGTCTTTTTAATGGCTTTACATTTATTTGGAAGATAATGTATACTTGTTAACCTTGTCTCTTGGATGCTGCACAGTTTGGTGTAGGTCTTCCTCCAATATCTGATACCATATTACCCTTACTTTTTTCGCCTTTTTAGCATCTGCAGCAGGATAGTCCTTTTACTTCATGGCCTTCCCTCGTCATGTTTTCTGCTTGTAATCCTTTCTTCACCATATTCCTCTGACTCACTTGTGTATATTAATTTAATTTCCTTGGATAGGTTATACATTTCTTGAGAGCAAGAGTCACATTTATGCTTTTTGTGAATGTTCAGTTTAGCATAGTTTTGAATACATAGTAGCTGGTAGTAAATGTTGGTTTTTTTGATAGCCAGACGTCAGAGAATACTGGGAAATGAGTATATGCTCCATATGGGCAGGGGTTTTTATCTCGTGCGAAGTGGTATCCTTGTTGTTTAGAACAGTAGTTAGCATGTAAGAATTTAAGTGTTAGTTGAATGGAAGGGTAAACGAATAAGAAAACTGTCTCCAATAGAGGTAGCAGAACCAATCCATATTAGAGTTTTGATTCTTCCAAATATGGGATGGGATCGTGTATCAGTAAAACATTTCTACTTTTACTGCAGAAATTATGAGATTAGAGACTCTTAAGAGAAGATGAGGCTGAGAAATATAATTTCAGTGGACACCCCAAGTCTACTACTCTTTAAAGCATAAAGTCTTGAACTCAGGCTTTTTGTTTTTTTCATTTATGAAAAATTTCAAACACAAAAGTAAGACTAGGATTTCAATATGACTTAATTCAGAGATAACTGATTCTTTGTTTTCAAATAGAGACAAAAGAACCTAAAGATAATAAGGAAGTATCAAATCCTGATGATTTGGAACTCGAGTTGGAGAATCTAGAAATTAATGATGACACCTTGGAGTTAGAGGGTGGAGATGAAGCTGAGGATCTCACAAAGAAACTTCTTGATGAGCAAGGTAAGTTTTATTTTGCTAACAATTTAATTCTTGATTAATTTTTATACACAGAGCTCCTGCTTGACTCTTTAGTTCTCTATTTTCCTATTCTTTCCAGGCCATCACTTTTTTGGAATTTGATTTGGAATAGAAACATAATATGTCCCATGTAATGTGAATACATGCTTTAATGATCATCCAAATTCTCAATATCTTAATAGATATTTCTTCTGCATCTAAGTTTGTCCTGAATTTAATTTATGGTATGATCTTTACAGTCTTAACATAAAAGTATTTGAAAGTTTTTCTAAAATGGTTGAGAGATAAAAAGACAATTAGTAGATCAGTTTGTTATAATTTTGTTTTTATAATTGAGTAATATTTTATATTTAGTAAAAAAAAAGTTTTTTGTTAATTACTCCCTAAATACTTCCTATTAGTTTTTTTTTTAATTAGTTAGGACTTTTTATTGAAGTTCAGTTAACATACAGTATGTTATATTAGGGACAGGTGTACAATATGATGATTCAGTGATTCTGTACATTATCGGTGCTCATCATGATGTCTCCTCCTGATCCCCCTTATCTATTTTATCTGCCTGCCCAACTGCCTCCCCTTTGACAACCACCAATTCTCTGTATTTGAGAGTCTTTTATGTTTGTCTCTTTTTTCTTTGTTTGCTTGTTCTGTTTCTTAAATTCCACATATGAGTGAAATCCTACATTATTTGTTTTTCTCTGACTTACTTCACTTAGCATTATACTCTTTAGGTCCATCCATTTTGTTGCAAATGGCAATATCTCATTCTTTTTATGGCTATTAGCAATATTTAATATATATATACACACATATATATGTACCACATCTTTATCCATTTATTAGCTGGGATTTTTTTTATTAGAAGGATACCTTTTGTCGGTATTGCTTACTTCTCTATTGTCTTCATTGTTTCCTACTGCAGATTTTTTTTTTTAAGACTTTATTTATTTATTTATTTATTTAACAGAGAGATAGAGTACAGGCAGGCAGAGGCAGAGGGAGAAGCAGGCTCCCTGCGGAGTAAGGTGCCCGATGTACTCGATCCCAGGACGCTGGGATCATGACCTGAACCAAAGGCAGCCGGTTAACCGACTGAGCCACCCAGGCATCCCTACTGCAGATTTTCTTTTCTCCATGTCATGAAGGGAGGGTGGGCATGGTTGGAAGCTGCCCTAGGCCCAGGTCCTATCAGCTATTAACATCAAAGGACAAGAGAGTCTCTCTCAGTATCTATACACAAGTGTCATGGAAGGATTTGGCTAGTGGTTGCCTGTGGCTAAGAGGAAGGCAATATGCTGTGCTGTGGCTGTGCTCTTCCCTATCAGAATCCCATGGGTTGCCTTCAAAGGCAAACAAGTGATGGGAGGGCTGTTATTACTTGAAGACATGGGGGTGGGATGCTCAGCAGATAAAAATAACAAATTTACTATAGAACTATATGCAATTTATGTTTGAGTTTTTATGTCTAATGCAAAAATTTGCCTTTTCATATTTGATACCTGAAAGCCTACCTGAAATCTTTAGGTTCTGATTCTAGATAATACCCAAATATTAGGGTAATAGCTTCCATTTTTCATAAAAATGTTTTCATAAAAAGGCTTCCATTTTTTCAAAAAACTCCAGATTATCTATTTGCCAAATAACTTAAAATTGAATGTTTCTATTCTTGTCTGTATTGTCTCTTTGTATTTTTTTAACCTATTTAAAAAATAATTTTATATTAGAACAAGAGGATGAAGAAGCCAGCACTGGATCTCATCTCAAGCTCATAGTAGATGCTTTCCTCCAGCAGTTGCCCAACTGTGTCAACCGAGATCTGATAGACAAGGTATAATTGTCATGGTTTAACTTTATGCAAGCTCATAGACCTTGTGGGATAGCTCTAATTAGGAACACCTGTGCGTTTTGGACAGTTTTTGCCATAGAATGAACTATGTTTTCAAGTGGACTCTTGGGAATCCAAGATAAACATAGAAAATTGGATCTAATTTGTAGATGTTGTCTCTTAGTGTGAAACTGTGTCTAGAATTGGCTTCATGCTTCTCCCCTTCATCTAGGGACCCCACAGTTTGAAAAATATGGTTTTAGACCCGAAATTCTTAAAGTATGCTTTGTCAGTTTCTGGAGTCTTCTGAGGTGCTTTCATGAGGTTTGTAAAGTTAAAACTCTTTTCATACCAAAACTAGGGTCCCCCCCACCACTAGCCTTGCCTTTTCATTGTTTTTGACATTTGAAAAAGCAACTGGCAATTTAGCATGAGTGGGTGAAAACTGTGCTAGTAGCCTTTGTATTCTTTGCTGCCATGATTTGCAATTAAAAATAGAGTGCTACTTTCACTTAAGACTCTCCTTGATGACTGTAAAAATTTATGATTTTATTTCATTTCGATCTTTGAATGCACATCCTTTTAATCTGAAAAAAAATGGGACTTCATATAAGGCACTTCTGCTTTCTCAAGGTTTTCTTGGGAAAATAGTTGTGTGATTGAGTTTCGAGTTGAACTAGTTGCTTTTTTCATAGAATACCATTTTTACTTGAAAGAAGTGATGGACAGACTGTTTACTCAGACTTGGGTGTTTGGCAGACAGTTTTCCAACATGAACAAGGTGATCCTGTCACTTCAAGGACAGCAACAAAGTATTTATTACCAATGAAGGAAAATTCTAAACAAAAGTTAGAATTTTGGGATACTTAGGTCTACCATGACAAGCTTGATACCTTCCCAATTGTTTTCTGAAGAGATTCATTGATGAGACTTTCCTGATGAGATTGGCAATTATATTAAATAATGTAATTTTATATATATAAAATTATGTCTATGGAAGATCTGCATCACTCAGTGAACCATTGTTCTAAGTGACCATGAGACCGTGTTCACAGAATCTTGCTTGGCTTTTAAAGTTTCACTCAAAAATACAAGTTAGACCAGTGGATTTTAATGTAGCATGAAAAATTGATTTATATGGTTTTGGTTCCACATTGCAACTAACCGTTAGGAAACTACCACTTGTCAAGTTTTGGGGTAGTATCAGAGAATATCTACAATTATTGGAAAGTATACTAAAGTACACCTCCCTTTTCTAGCTATGTATGTATGTGAAGTTGGATTTTCTTTATTTACTTCATCCTAAAAAAAAAAAAACACATCATGACAGACTGAATGTATAAGTAGATACAAAAATATAGCTGTTATCTAAAAAGGTACCACTTTTGGCACTAAATTATTTTCATCTTGAAAAGTATATAGTTATTTCCAAAAACAAGTAACAACTAATAGATTTATTGGTATTTTTGAGTGAAATGATATTTTAAAAGTCTCTCAATTTTAATTTCTAATACAGTAAATGATGACAAATGTAACCCATAAACAAAGTTCTTTCAGGTAAAGGGCTTTCAAGACCCAAAGTTTGAAAACTTGCTTTAAGCCATTTTTTTTTTTTTTTTTTGGTCAAAGTATAATATAATCATTTTTTCCCCATAATGGTCTGACAGTCTCCTGTGGAGAACTACAGAAGTTAAGTTATTTTTCAGCTTTGAACTCGTTTAGTCCTCCTTCGAATAATTTTAGATGTATTTCACTAACTATTCATATAATCAAGTAGGCTTGAAACTGTTTCCAAATTGGCTTCTTGGAGTGATTAGGTCATTGTACAGTTTTCAAAAACTTATTAGCAAGTTTGAAATATGAATGAATATTTTCTCTGCCAAATTTTCATATATTTATTCATGTGACATAAACAGAGGATGATAGAGAGATACCTTGACACTCCTGCTTCATCCCCATACCCCATTTTGAGTTGTATCATGAAACTTGAAGGTGAGAAGGAACTCACCAGTTTTGTATATAGTAGCATTATTGTAATGCGTGTTCATTGGAAGTTATCCTCTAGCGCCCTGCTCAGTATTAAGAGTTATTGCCAGTAATGACTGTATAGTAAATTCTGAGTTAGCTCTCTGAGGGTCACGTGGGCCACTCCTCCCTATTGGACCCCAGTTTGTTCCTCTGGGGATTTTTCCTCTGGGGAGTTAGCGTCCTCATGAAAGGAATTTTCCTCCATATACACTCACAGATGTCCAAGTGGCTTAAAAAGAAAAGTACCTGGGAAACAGAAAAATCCAAGAATTCTTTGAATTCAGTAATTATGTAACACTATAGAAACCAGAGTGGAGATTTGGGTAACTTCTGTGAGTAATGTCATTCATGGTGATGTTTGTTTATTATTTTTTATTAATGTTTATTTCTACATACATTTGATGATCATAAGAATTTATTTTTACTTAATAAAATAAGAAATGATTATTGAACTTCCATTGACCCAAAATGTTTTGAAACAAGTTTTCAGAGTACTGCTTATTGAGTTGCCAGTCAGCAGTTGTTCCTCAGGCAGGTATATGCCACTAGAGAGAGACTCTTTGCTTCCGTTTCTCCCAAAAGGACAGGACTGGTTAAATCTAAGAATAATATGCATATGAAACTTTTCTCTTTTTAATTTTCTGAAATTTAATAATTCTAACAATTTTATACTCATCTTGTCTTTTATTTATTCTGTATACTTAGAGTAGTAGAACCCCTACTGTGTGTTAGGCGTTGGAATGCTTTAAGGACTCCTGATCTGTGGAGAGTTTTGAATATTGTAGGTTTTTTTTCTCCACCTAACTGGCCTTTGATTATTGTGCTAGGTGAAGTGATTATTGCTTTTTCTGTCTTTCTAAAATTTATTAAGGTAGAATATGCAAAATATTTACGTATTTTAAAGGACAGTGTTCTAAAGTAATCACTGAGATATATTTTATGTTTCGTGTTTTCAAATTTGTAGTGAAACATAAGCCATTATTGGCCTTTTAAAATGTTTCTTAATATTTTCAAAAATATTGATTTGAGAGTTTGTGTCTGTATGCGAACTTTTCCAGTGTTAACCTGTTTTATTTTCTGAGTACATGACTTTGGGGTTTCTATTTATTAGGTCCAGAATTTTTCAGTGTTGCAAATGGGTGAATTGATTGTAGGAAATTTATTGTATTTTCTCCTTTCTCTTTGTTATTTTATTTGCTATGAGAAGCTTTAATGTTATAAAATGTAAGCTTTAATAACGTTGATTATACTCTCTTTACAAGTAGAAGAAAATTCTAAATTGATTTTTCTGTCTTGACTAATTTTGATGTACAGTTTTGATCTTGGTGAATACTGGGAATGTGAGTTAGTGTCCCAGGTTTGAATCTAATCAGTGTTAGTTGTGCTATTTCCTCAAAAGATTTAACCAAATGGGAGATATTTCAGTGTGTTCTGTCAATAGTGAAGAGTAGAAATCCTTAATAGATCTGGAACTTGTGGATCCTTTATGTGCATCTGATAATCAAGAAACTAAGGATTGGGATTATTGATAAAATAATCATTATATTACATGTGAACCTATGGAAGGACAATATTTGAAATCCTCAGAAGTATATTTAAAGGTAGTTTATTCCTTTTAGAAGTGTGACTTCCTTATTTTTCTTAAACCAAATATACTGAAAATCTTTAACATTTTAAAATATATATGCCTATGTTTTAAAAATACCAATTACTCATATTTTTGCTTTCCTCTGGCTTCCTAGAACACATACCTCTCTCAGCTTTTCTTTTATGCTTAATTGTCAGACATAGTGATGAAATACTGAACACTTCTTTGTTCTTGCTGTATGGAATGGTAGATTGCTGCACCAGATAACAGGTGTGGGTATTTTTTGTAATCCTGTGATGTTTTTTCTTTAAATTGTTGAATCTGACTGTTGACGCTAAACTAAAACTTCTTAGTCAATGCTTAGGCACTTATTTTTACATGTTCCTGAGAATAATATATACCTTTCTCTCATTTCTAGTTTATCTCTGTTCATTTTTGATTATCCTGATTAGTGGCAATAATTTTCTTGGTTTTTGGTAACTTTTCTTGCTACTTTCTAATTCTGTCAGAATATTTTTCCAGTATTAATGGTGATTTACTTGACATCAGTGAGCTCAGAGGCATTAATTGCCATTTCATATAAATATTTGCCAAACAATTTGTGGCAGGTCTTCAGTCCACTCACTTGGTTTCTGTTTGTAACGCTAGGTTGCAACTAAAAAGTTTATGAGACATGTATTTTGAGATCTAAAAAGAGAGAAGACTTTAAACTTCAGTGATCTTTTAGTTTGGCATATGCTTACAAATCTAGTGTTCTAAAAGTATTTTGAAATGCTTAGGAGCAAGTAGAAGTCCTTTGTAGCATGCATGGTTTCTGCTTTCATTAGCTAAATTGAAAAAAAAAAATTTTTTTTTTTTTTTTAGAAAAAAAATTTGCTTTTTTCTCCTTTAGGCAGCAATGGATTTTTGCATGAACATGAATACAAAAGCGAATAGGAAGAAGTTGGTACGGGCACTCTTTATAGTTCCCAGACAAAGGTAGGTACTAAAAACCAAAAAGCAATTTGTTAGTGTTTTTATGCTGTAGTGATGATTGTAAGATAAATGTTTTCACTCAGCTCTCTCTTTAAAAACATCTCTTGTCAGCAGACATTATTATTTTTAGCATATTTTCTGGAACTTTTTTCTTGTTGATTTCTGTTCTTTTGTTCATTAGTTTTAGTGGAAATATTTTTTCTAATGCTAATCTATTATTGAAGAGAAAATGTTTGAGAATAATAGCAACCTAAGAGTAGTAATAACTTAATCATTTCTAGAAGCAGTTGGTTTACGTTTTTGCCTCTGCGAAGAAAAAAATAACAAAAGGTATATAAGTTTTTTGGAGAGTTTTTATTTTGTATAAGGATCAGACTAATTTAGTGTTTCTAATTTTTGCAGTTGTATTTAAATGAAAAGTTCCATGTTTTTGTAATTATGATAGTTTAGAATTGGAAGTTATATTCATGATTATGTTGCTAGTTATTCAAGCAGCATATTAGTTGCATAATGCTTTTAGAGAATAATAATGCTGTAAATTACACTAACTTAATGATCCTGAAATATGGAGGACCACTCAGTCTATTGACCTTACGAACGGAGGAGATGTTTTTCTGTTTATTCAACAGTGAGTAATTAAGTAATTTTGTTCACTGTTATGATGATTACATACCACATAGCTAATGTAGATACTTCCCTAGAAAGTAAGGGCTCTGAGGGATTTTCATTAGGTCCATTTGTTGGTAGAGGCCCATAATCTGTTGATAGAAGGTTTCTCAGTGAAACCAAGTCGCTGCTTCTTTTTCTTTCATACTGGTTTTTGCCTCCTGCCAGCATCATTATTATGAGCATTTGATTTTTCATCTTAGTGGGATAAGAGAGATGGAATGTATTAATAATAATAATTAAGCATTCTCTAGTTGAGAAAGTCATGTACATGAATATTTTTATAATATGCATTTGATTTCATCAAATCTAAGGTGCCATCAGTTATGAAGTGCACCATTATGTAAAACTAAGAAAAAATAGTGCTGTTATTGTTAAACCCTTAATTCTGAGACACATCCCACTTTCATGTATTTGTAAGTGGGAAAAAGAGTATGCCTCTCATTGATGAAAATTCAGATACTTTTTCCTCAGTATCTTGGACTGATTTTTTTCAAGTGGTTCTCTTCTTATAAAGTGGAAATTTATTTTCAGATTTCTTTCAACTCTATTTGAATGAAGAAATAGGTATTAACAATTATTTGAACTTAATATAACACAGAATAATCCAAAGTTAGCAAAATAAAAGTCTTTGTTTACAAAAGAAATCATGCAGTGATGTTTAAATAGTTTGCTTACAAAAGAGCATCCTGTCTCCCTTCATCCCTACTCTGTCCTCTTCCACCATACTCTTCCCCTCCTCAGGTGGCCCACCCCCTAAGAAGGCCCTCAAAAACTGCATATTATTATTTGGTCTTTGCTAGTTGTATCCTTTATAACTCACTTTATCTGCTTAGCTCATTAAATAGCTGCAAATTAGATGTACTTGGAATCTGCTAGAAATGTAGACTTAAAGGTAGTAGTAAGTGACAATTTATGGTTTGAGAGGAGAGGGAAAAAGTAAAGAGACAAGTGTATAGTATGCTAGAGCCATGAGGAAGAGACCTATATGTAGTCTTACATACCTGAAATTCAGTCCTTTGGGTTTTTTTTAATAATATACCTGAGTGATCAGAAAAGATTATGTTCTAAAATTTATTTATTAACTAATTCATTAAGAGTTTGCTATATTCTGTGCTAGATTAGTGTTAGAGATACACTAACAGGACAGATTAGGCTCTTGTATTCACAGAGCTTACAGTTTAGAAAAGAAGAAAGACAAAGACTTCTAAGTGCAGTTACCAAGAAGAATCAAAACAGCATGCTTTGAAGTATATAGCAAGTGGAACTGATTGATTTAGCCTGGGTAGTCTGAGAAGGCTGCCTGGAACAAGGGTCATTTAATGTGAGTCTTGAGAAAGGAATTAGCTAGGCAGGGATGGCTGGGGAAGGGGAGTGTAGAGAGAGCATTCTCGTGGAGGCAGCTGAGTGTGTGCAAAGAGCTAGAGACGGGAAAAGTGTTGCAAAAACTGCTTTCTTGTTTACCTGGATGTTGTCTTCTAGACTAAATAAGCTGCAGGGAGGAGGCCATGTTTACTTCTTTATCTCCAGCACTCAGTGTAATATCGGACAGGTAGAAGGTGATAAAATTACATACAATGGTATTTCATGCCTTATCTTATCTAGCCCCCTTTCAGCTTTAGACAGGAATTCTGTCCACTCTTCTCTTGCAAAATCCTGATCCTGATTTCTTCAATACCCTTCCCTCTTTCTGCTTCCAAGCCTATGTCTTCTAATCTGTATGGGATAATCTTTATTTTTTCCACTGAAAATTTCTGGCTCACCCTTTAAATCTTAGCCCAAGAGCTATCTTCTCTGAATAGCCATCTTCATTGCCATTATGTACATATAGATGCTCTTATAGCACTTTAAATATAACGTCTTTGTATGAAGAATCAGGTACATTTCCCAATATTGCTTTGCCACCTGTATCCTTACCAATCTGTATAAACTACAGGCTCTTTTAAAAGGGAGTTCTACCCCAGTGTCCATAACCCATTGGGGAGTGTATGTGCTTTGGTGAGTGCTGTGAATTGTGTAACACTGATGATTCCACAGATCTGTAATCCTGAAACAAATAATACATTATAAGTTAATAAAAAAATAATAAAAAATAAAAGGGTAAGATGTGGAAGGGGGGAAAAAAGGGAGGTTTTGGGAGTTCTTGCAGCACCTGGCTGGCTCAGTGGTAGAGCGTGCAACCCTTGATCTTGGATTGTAAGTTTGAGTTCCACATTAGGTGCAGAGATTACTTAAAAAATAAAAAAGAGAGTTTTGGATCTTTTCATTTTTTATATTTTCAACACGTATAGTTCTGGTAAGTGCTGAAATATTCCATGGATTAATGTTGGTCGTATGCAAATCTAAAATATCATTTTTAAAAATAAGTGAGGCATTTATAGGCTCAAAACCCAGAAGTATCCAACACTGTGCTGAAAAGTATCCTTTCCATCCTTGTCTCCTTTTACCCAGTTTCCACTTTTCCATTTGGAAACCCCTGTCTTGATTCTTATATATCCTTCTAAGTTTCTTTTTCATGTACAAGAAAATTTAATTATAAATTCTTTTATTTCTTGTTTTTTATACAAGGGCAGCTTACTGTACCTGTCATTCTGAACATTACTATTTTCATTAATAATACATCTTGGAGAGCTTTCATATCCATATATAAAGATTTCCCTTGTTCTTTTAAAGCTGCAGTGTTTCTAATTATGGATGTACTATATTTAACCATTTTGGACATTCCAGTCTGCCATTACAGACAACGCTGTGTTTGTACTTCCCTTTTCTTTTTTCTCCTCTTAAGCATGTCAGCTAGAGGTTTATCCATTTTTGTTTTTCCTACCAAAAAACCAGCTTCCAAATTACAATTTTTTCTACTGTTTTACTATTTTTTTACTCACTATTTTTGGCTTTTGATCTTTACCAATTCCTTCTCTCTTGCTTTCCTTCATTCATTTTGTTACTTTTTTGGCATTTAACATATTGTCTTGAGAATGGTCTTAGCTGTGTATTGTAGTTCTGACATGTGGTGATTTCTATTTTTGTTTTTTAGAAATTCTCCAATTTTAGTTTTAAGTTTCATTTTGTTCCCTAAGGAGGTATCTGAGAGGTTTGAAACTTCCAGATAGTGGGACTTTTTTTGTTCTGTTTTCTTGTCTGACTTGGTTAATAATTCATATTTTTACTACATTATGAATTAAAAAATACAGCCTAGACTTTCTGGATGTCTTTGAAATTTTCTTTATGGCCTATTACATAGTCAGTCTTCGTGAATATTCCACAAGCATTTTTTTTTTAAGATTTATTTATTTTTTTAAGATTTTAAAATTTATTTTAGAGGGAGAGCATGTGGGGGCACGGTGGGGCAGGACAGAGGGGGAGAATCTTCAAGCAGGCTGCATACTGAGCTGGGAACCCAATGCTGGGCTTCATCTCATGACCCATGAGATCATGACCTGAGCCAAAACCAAGAGTTGGACACTTAATTGACTAAGCCACCCAAGTGGGGGATGCCCCTCCCCACCAAGCATTTTTTTTAAAAAAAGGTTATGTTCTTTGTTTTTATAGTACAGAGTTAAATGTATTGGTCAGGGAAGTTTACAGTATTAAATTAACTTTTATTAAGTTTGTTTATTTTCTTGACTTTTTTTTTCTCTACCCAGGGGTTCTGGACTAAGGTGAATTAAAGACTGCTGTTAATGTGTGGTGTTTTCCTAATAACTGCTATGATTTCAGCTTTTTGAATGTTACTGTTGTTATTTAGTATGAAGATAAAACTTACACCTCACTGTGGACTGAGCCTTTTATCACTATAAAGTGTCATTCTTTGTCTTAATGCTTTTTTGGCCTGATACTACCTTATCTGGTATTAATTTCTTTTTCTCATACGCTTTTGACCTTCTATACTGACCTTCTATATTCAGTATTTCAGAATCACTTTATTTTAGTTGAGTCTCTCATATATTCTAGAATTGAATTTTACTTTGACGTATTTTCTGAAAAATATGTTTCTTATCATTAAGTTAGGCTATTTACATTTTTTTTTTTATTAGATCATGAGCTGGAAGTGGAGGTGGAGGGGAGGAACAAAGGGAGAAGGGAGAGGGATAAGCTGACCCCTGGCTGAGCAGGGAGCCCAACGTGGGGCTCGATCCAGGACCCTGGGATCATGATCTGATCTGAAGGCAGATGCTTAACGACTGAGCCACCTGGGCACCCTGTTTAATTTTTGATAAGATAGATATGATTGGTTCAAGTTCTGTTATATTATTTGTCTTTTTGGTTTTACTTTTGAAAAAGTCTTTCATTATGTAATCTGTATTGTTTTATTTGCCTTACAAATGTGGGTATTTGTATTTTCTGATTTGAGGAAGGTTTGTATTTTTATTTTAGTAGTTCCCTTCATAATTGTAGGTTTACTTCATGGTCAGTTATTTAGATAATCTTTGTTTTTCCTGCCACAGTGATGATGAAATTAGCTTGTGTTCTCTTCCTTTGTTCTTCCTTTCCTTACCCACCTGGTGTCGGTCTGTGATGTTACCTTCTTTGACATTTTCCTCTTTCAGTGTTAAGTGTGCTCAGACTTGAGTCATTTGGTTTGTCAGCTTTCAGTGTTAATTCTCTCGCAGTGCTCCAGGCAGGCAAGCAGCAAACTTACCAGACTTCCCCTTTTCTCTTCTCTTCCGTCTGCCCTCCCTGTTTTGTCTCCATGTTGATAACGCATCCTAATTTGTCACTCTAACCCCCTCTTTTGTTTTGTCTTAGTTCTACAGTTTAAAATACTCCATGTTCCCGGCCAGCCCTGTTTCTCTGGTTTTCTTAGTTATCTCTTGGTTTGCTGAAGTTCATCTTCTAATAATTTTCTCAAGAAGAGTTCTTGTGAAAAAATACCCCTTGAGGTCTTGTACATTCAGTGATGTGTCTGTGGATTGATTTCTTGAAGGACAGCTTAGCTAGTAGTAGGATTCATGGCTCATACTTTATCCCTTAAATACCTTATCGGTATTAACCCCAGTGTCATGAGACATTTGGTGTTACTGTGGAGAAGTTGTAGGCCAGCCTGTCTTTTTCTTTTTCTCCTGGGTGATTGACTTGGTCATTCATGTGGCTGCTCGAAACTCTTTCTCTAGTAAATCCAGTGGAGATCACAGATGGAGATTCCTCAGTGTTGTTGATCATTCTCCATGCCCTTTCAGTGTTCATATTGAATACTTCAGGGAAGTTTTCCCGATTTTCATCTTTAAGTATAAATAGATAATTGTTCTGTTCTCTTGTTTTGGTTTTCTTTCTTAGGTACTCCTAAAATCTCCTTTGCTTATTTCCAGCTACCGTATTCTTGCTAATCACTTCTTTCAGTGTCTTCTTTTAATCTTCTGCCTCTTAGTGTTCTCAAAGTATGTTCTTCCCTGTGCTCCCTTCCTCATTTCTTGTTTTGGGTTCATTTCGTATTTTTATTATTTTTAAAAGATTTTATTTATTTATTTGATAGAGAGATCACAAGGAGGCAGAGAGGCAGAGAGAAGGGGAAGCAGGCTCCCTACCAAGCAGAGAGCCTGATGTGGAGCTTGGTCCCAGGACCCTGAGATCATGACCTGAGCCGAAGGCAAAGGCTCAACCCACTGAACACCCAGGTGCCCCTCATTTCATATTGTTTTTTTTAAAAGATTTTATTTATTTATTTAACAAAGATAGACACAGTGAGAGAGGGAACACAAGCAGGGGGAGTGAGAAAGAGAGAAGCAGTGAGCCTGATGTGGGGCTCGATCCCAGGGCTCTGGGATCATGACCTGAGCTGAAGGCAGATGCGCAATGACTAAGGCACCCAGGTGCCTTCTCATTTCATATTTTTAAAATCACAGCAAAATGGCCAGAATTTTAATATCTTTTGTGGCAATATTTTTCTGGTAAAATTTGATACATTTTAAGGAACTTTTCCTTTTCTTCTTCTTTCTTTTTATTTTTGTAAATGCCCAGTGTGGGGCTTGAACTCATGGCCCTGAGACCAAGAGTGATCTGAGCCAGCCAGGCACCCCTCTGTATTTTTTAAATAAATTGTGATTAATAGTATTAATAAATAGATTTTGAAAAATTTCCCTGTTTGGATTAGCTCTCTGTTCACTTTTCACTTGTGGCTTCTGCTGTAATTTACCTTGCATCAAATCTGGATTGATTTTGGTAGCTCCATTCAAAGCTTATGCAACATTGGCATTTACTCTGAAAAATGAAGTTTACAGACTTCATCTTTTTTTTTTTTTTTTTAAGATTTTATTTATTTATCAGAGAGAGGGCGGGGGGGAGAGCGAGCACAGGCAGACATAATGGCAGTCAGAGGCAGAGGGAGAAGCAGGCTCCCTGCCGAGCAAGGAGCCGGATGTGGGACTCGATCCCAGGACCCTGGGATCATGACCTGAGCTGAAGGCAGCTGCTCAACCAATTGAGCCACCCAGGCGTCCCTACAGACTTCATCTTATATCGTTGCCATTACTTCCAGGATTGCCGTGGCATGAAAGGACAGTGTGTGACTTCAGCTGATTCCTGGGTACCTTGGACAAAAAGTTACACATCGTTTTCACTCAGTCCAAAGCCTAAGATGAGAACAATGACATTTGGAAAATGTAGGGAAGCAAGTGGAGCACTCAGGTAGCGCTGTTGCCGTTGCTTCAGATACACTCATAGGGATTTGTTTGAGGCCATTAAATTTTTATTTCTCTAGTAAGTAGTAAGTTTTCTCACTGAGAACGATAAAAGAGATTTTAAATATGGTTTGACTGATAGAGGGCAGTCTGTTCAGCAATGGAGTTTACAAGTAGCATTGACTGTTAACTCTTTACTGGCATTTCCATATTTCATACACATTTCAGATGAGCTGAGTTTTAGAAAAATCTCTAATTTATGTAAGAACAGATGTCTCATCTGTCTACTTTTCTAGTGTAAATAGTACTCTCTGGTCTTCTGTTTAGCTAAAACTTGTCTTGTTTATGTTCCTGAGTGACTTGGAAAGGCAAGGACTGTTTACACATGGTGAATTAGAGTCCCGGACAAGGTTGCTGCTTCCTGGTTAACTGTATATTTTTATTGATTGGAATAGCCTTTAATTTTGAAGGGCTTTTGTTGTTGTCCTTATCCCCGAGGCATCTTTCTATGTTACCTGCGTTATTTGGGTTGTCCTGAGGATTATAGCTTGGTCTCTAAGAGGCCAGAGTAAAAATAATAGTCAAGTGCCATTAAGTCTTCTCTCATTCCATTTTTCATTCTCTTTTTTTCCTTATTTCTTCTCTTCCCTTCTCTCATAGGCTCACAAACCCATCTCCATCTTTTATTCATTTTATTCATTCCGTCTTAAATAAAAGAGATGACTGATTGCCTTTAGGGGGAATGGGAGGAGGAGGGAACAAAGTAGGTTGGGTCTAGAGTGAGCCTGCTAGAATGTTCTCTTGGGTAGCCAGTTATTAGTGTATTAGGGGTAGCAGTTATTTGAGCCCTCTGGACTTGGGGACAAACTGGGACACTGGGAGAGAGGGCCAAGGAGATTCTTGACACGTTTTAGCTCTTGCTCTTATCTATCCCCACTGTCTGCTGTGTCCACATAGACTCTGTGGGACCCCTTTGATAAGGTGCATCTTTCTTTTTGGGTGGCATTTTCTCTCCCCCACCCTCCCCAAAGGACATGAATCCTTTTGAGCATCTGTGTGCACAAGATTCTTTACTATGGCCAGGATTCCCTCCTTCATCCAGCCCATCCTGCCTGAACTTGACCAAATACTGTGCTTCCCAAATCAGAATAAACTGTTTGTTGTTTGAGTGCCTGTGGCTGTGAGGGCCCAAAGGTTTTATATATACAGTGGACTCTTGAACAACATGGGGGCTAGGGGCACCAACCTTCTGCACTAAATTAATGTATAACTCTTGACTCCCCCAGAACTTAACTAAGGGCCTACTGTTGACCAGAAGCCTTACTACTAACATAAACTGTTGGTTAACATGTATTTTTTGTGTTATATGTGTTATATACTATATTCTTAAAATTAAGTAAGGTAGAGGCTTTTCACCTTTTTGGTGCAAGTGAAAAATCCTCTCTGGATTTTTTCCAGGTAGCAAAACCAGTATAGTTGCAGGTCTTAAGCAAAAGCAGAGTGGTATAACGTGAACTTTTGAAATGCAAGGGATCCCTTTATGTTTGTAGAGCTAGTGTCTGGTAGACAATGGCTGTCTTACCTAATCTGTATATTTTAGTTTAGGAAGCACTAAACTAGATAACTCTTAAGGTTCTTTATGGATCTTTTCTTAAAAAAAAAAAAAAGCTTTATTGAGCTGTAATTCACATACTATACAATTCACACCTTTGAAGTGATATATTCAGTATTCTAAATATCTATCACTATGATCAAATATTAAAACATTTTTATCTTGCCCAAAGAAACCTTCTATTAGTAATCAATCCCATACTTTCTCTGTCCACCTTTTCTCCTGCCCTAAGAAACCACCAGCCTTGGGGTGCCTGGGTGGCTCAGTGGGTTAAGCCTTCGGCTCAGGTCATGATCCCAGGGTGCTGGGATCGAGCCCCGCATCAGGCTCTCTGCTCAGCAGGGAGCCTGCTTCCCTTAATCTCTCTGCCTGCCTCTCTGCCTACTTGTGATCTCTGTCTGTCAAATAAATAAATAAAATCTTAAAAAAAAAAAAAAAAAAGAAAAACCACCAGCCTATGTTTAGTTGCTATGGGTTTGTCTATTCTGAGTGTTTCATATAAATAAAATACAGCATATGCCCTTTGTACCTAACTTCTTTTTACTTAGTATCGTGTTTTCAAAACTTATCCATGTTATAGCATGTATTAGAATTTCTTCCTTTTTAAGGCCAAATAATATTCCATGCAACATTTTGTTACTCATTTATCAATTGAGGGACAATAGGATGGTTTCCACTTTTTAGCTACTAGGAGTAATGTTGACATGACTGCTTGTGTACAGGTTTTTGTGTGAGTATTGTTTTCATTTCTCTCGGTGTGTGTCTAGGAGTGAAATTGCTGTGTCCTGTGGTAACTTTTTAATATTTTCAGTAATTGCCAGACTTTTTCCACAGTGGCTGCACTATTTTACATTCCCATGAGCCATGTATGAGGGCTCCAATTTCTCAATATCCTCAAAACACTTGTTATTGTCCCTTTTTTGCTTATAGCCATCCTAGTCTGAAGTGGTATCTTTCTGTGATTTTTATTTACATTTTCCTAATGGTTGATGGTTTTAAGCATGTTTTCATGTGCTTATTGGCATCTGTATGTCTTCTTTGGAGAAATGTCTGTTTAAATCCTTTACCCCCTTTTTAAAATATGTTATTTATTACTGAGTTGTAGGAGATCTTTATGTGTTCTTTGTATGTGTGTCTTATCAAAATAATTTGCAAGTATCTTCTCCCCTTTTGTGATTTGTCTTTTCACTTTCTTGGTGTCATTTGTAGCATAAAAGTTTTAAAATTTAATGTCCATCTGTATAATATTTTTTAAACATGTACAGTTTTTAAAGGTTCAGTCTGAAACTGTTTTTACTGTTAGTGTGTTTTTCCTTCATTAAATAAATAGTTGGCCAAAAAAAATCTTAGAAGCCTGGCATTTTATCTCAGCCTATTGAAGGGCTCCATAGAAATGAAATCTACGAGAAATTCCCTTTGATGTTTCATATCATTTTATAGTTAATTTGTAATTTAACTTTAACACTTATAATTGAAATTCTGTACAAAGTATTCACATCTTAGGTATACCTATGTATCCACCACCTAGATCAAGTTAGAGATTGGGCTTAGTATCTCAGAAAGGCCCCCTCCCCTAAACTAACTTTGAGTGTAAAGTACCTAGAAACGGCTTATTTATTCATTGTTCTGGTACAGTCGAACCCAATATTGGTTTTAATGACTTTGAAGTTGTATGAATTTCCAAGTTTTTACAGATGGATGATCAGAATCTCTTTAGATTTAGATTAATATAAACAAACTTAAGAGAATGAAGTGTTTCCCCTGATTCTTTCAACAGCTTTTCCTTAGTCTTTGAAGCGTGTTAGCATGTTATACCACCTGATGGCACTGTTGCACTGGGAGTGGAACATTGTGAAAAAGTCTTTAGGGCATTTGGTTGTTGATTTCAGAGTAACTGACTCCAACCTTTTGTTACGTGTCCTATGTTTTGAATCATGTGCTTGATTGTTTCAATGAAGAAAATCCTTTGTGTTCTTTTAATTGAATGGTGTCGGTATTCTTTCACATTCCTCCTTTTTCTAGGCATTTTTGAACAAGGTAAAATTAATACCTTCCAATACTTAAATTCTTTAGATTTTAAAAAGAAAAAAAAAGCTGGACATTTCTTTTAGAAAGCTGATTGATTATGACATAAAAACCTTTAAGAATTTCTTTTCTTTCCACTCAGTAACAAAATGTGTTTCTGCATTCTTTATTACTTATAGTTAATGCCTGGATGTTTACTACCTTGATGATCATTAACTGCTAGTAAGATACTTAAATGTGTGATTTAAGAGACCTTAAAATGTAAGCAAGGTTTTATTGTTTAAGAAAAAAATGTTATTTTTCAAATGGTTCACTCATTAACTGTTGGTAAAAATAATGCTCACTCTGAAGACAAAAATTGTTTTCAGAGGGAGGATCTAAGTTTATTTTCTAGTTGAATTGCAGAAAAGTCTAAAAATACATACCTAGCTTAAATTTTAATATAAATTTTACTCTTTACTTTCATTAAAATGTTTTATTTTGTGGTTAATACCTTTAATGTGGTTGGCATAGCATTTAGCACTCCATTCACTTGCAGCCTTGCATGCATAAAGGGGTAGAACAGGCAGAAAAGCATATTTAAGATGAATTAACATTAAAGAAATATGTAATTTATTACCTTATATACAACATGAGGGGTTTTATTTTGCGAAGTAATGGATGAACAGTCAAGAAATTGAAGATTTAAATAGGGCAGGGTGACATTTACTTTCAGCCGTCCTTTTAATTGTGATGGGTATAATGGAAAAGAAATTTTATTTATTTATTTATGTGTCTTATTTATTTATTTATTTATTTATTTATTTATTTGACAGAGAGAGAGGGAACACAAGCAGCGGGGAGATGGAGAGGCAGGCCTCCTAATGAGCAGGGAGCCTGATGTGGGACTCCATCCCAGGACCTGGGATCGTGACCCGATTTGAAGGCAGACATTAATAACTAAGCCACCCAGGAGCCCCAAAAGAGGAATTTTAGAAAGTGTTAGCTTGAGAAGAACTTGGTGAGCTTTATATGAGTAGAGGATTCCGAGAAAATAGAATAACTAACTTCACTTTCATGTGGCCAGAACAAAACCCAGGATTTCTAACTATCTTATCTGGAAAGGCGTAAAAGAGTTAAGATCTTCCAGGGAATCCTTAAACTATTTTTTTAAATCGCTTTGGAAGCTGAAAGCACTTACTTATTTGTTAGTTCACTGATAAGAACCTGAATGGATAGCACAGACTGGTTTCCTCTAGAAAGGTTAACTATCTCTTTCTTTTGGGACTAGGAAAAAGCTTTGATATAGATTGGGCTGATTTTGTAGAAGAAGAAAATAATGTAATAAAGTATAAGTGACTTGTCCAGGAAAAGAAGAAAAAGGAAATGATACAGTTAGGTCAAAATTTTTGTGCTAAGTGGATATAATCTTAAATTGTATTGAAATTTTTCAATAAATACATTGAGAAAGACAACCAAAATTAAAATTAATTTTAAAAACTCAAGAGCTATTTCTTAAAATCCAAATAGGGAAGCATTTAGAAAATTTAAACAAAAAGAACATTTAAAAGTTTAAGAAATGAGCCCGATGATATGCTGGAAATATTTTTTAAAGCACTTGAAACTAAATTTTGGGGGGAAAACATACATTTCCAAATTATTTCAAGATAAAGGAGACCTATGAAGTTATCAGTTAATTTTATCTTAAATAGAGTTAGACTGGATAGTTTTTTTTTTAATATGTTCTTTTTTTTTTAAGATTTTATTTATTTATTTGCCAGAGAGAGAGAGAGAGAGCAGCAGAGGCAGAGGGAGAAGCAGGCTCCCTGCCGAGCAAGGAGCCCGATGTGGGACTTGATCCCAGGACGCTGGGATCATGACCTGAGCCGAAGGCAGCTGCTTAACCAACTGAGCCACACAGGCATCCCTGGATAGTTTTTTTGAGTTCTTTCAGTCTTTTATGGAAAAGTGATTTTTCTGCTGTGTTGTTTGTTCTAAAGCATAGAAAAGCAAACTTGCTGTTTCCTACTATGAATATGCAGAATCTAACAAAGAGCAAGGGTTTGAAGGATTGGCCAGTCTCACTTTTGAATGTCCATATAAAAATTCCAAGTAAAAAACTAGCAAATCCTATTTAATAGTATAATAAATAAAAGTTCAGCAGGATCAGAGGATTAATTTTAGGATTAAAAAGATATTTTAAATAGGAAACCTATATATAAAATAAGAAAATATATGATTATCCTATTAAGTATATAAAATATTTGATAAGCTAGCTTTGATAAAATATAAAACTTGATGAAGTTTAATATTATTTTTATAAAAATCAGATGATCCTTCCTCAGAGTGGTGAAGAATATTTTTGACTAAAAGCTAACAGTAAACCTGGGGGAGCCCGGGTGGCTCAGTTGGTTAAGTGTCCAACTCTTGGTCTCGGCTCATTTCTCAATCTCAGAAGTTGTAAGTTCAAGCCCTGCATTGATCTCTGCACTGGGCATGGAGTCTGCTTAAAAAAAGAAAATAATTAATAAATAAACCTAATTGTGAGATACCAGTAATATTTACTTATCTAACAAATGTTTACTGAGCACCCACTGTGTTGTTGGCACTGTGTTGAATACTAGTTAACTGTTTCCCATGGAGTTTACTTATGTTCTGGTGGGGAAGGGTGACAAGGTAATAAACATAACAAGTAAGTAGATTATATAATATGTTAGAAGGTGAAAATGTTACTTTAAAAAAACAGTGCTGGGTAGAGAATTGGGGGCATATGGGACCTGGTGGATTTGTGGTTTCAGGGGAGTATTTGGAAGAAGTCTCATTGAGGAGATGAATTATTAGCCAAATAAGATTTAGCCTTTGTTAGGGTGTAAGTGTAGATATTTGGGGAAAGAGAAAGGCATCTTCCAGCTGAGAAAAGAGCCAGTGCGGAGGTTCTGAGGTGAGCTTCCCAGCCATGGGAGGGTTACCCAGGGCAGCTGAGACTAGAGGTTACAGAAGTACTATTTGAGAGAGTTAGAACCTGAGTCTCCTAACTCGGAGCACATTCCTCTTTGTTGTCTTATGACCTCAGCTCTTGTATTCACTTAATGTATTCTTCATTTTTCTGATTGGAAATTGTGGCAATTGTGGGTGGTAGAACGTAGGCATAGGTATAAGTAGTTTATTTGTATTTGGCGATTGGTTATGAACTGAAATGAAAAAGTATTTGTTGCTCAAGCGGGTTTGAAAAACAAATGAAAAACCAGATAATATATTCTAACAAAATGTATTACAATTATATTAAAATACAATATTCCAACCAAAGTTTAAAAATTTATAAAGTAAATTTGCTATTAGTGTGAATCTATCTGTTATGCAAGAAAGTTGAAGGTTCATTTGTCCTAGGCTTTTTAAGCTAATAGACATGAAGAAAATTGCTACTTATTTGTGAGAATATATCATGGGAACACTTCATTTTTATAATATCAAGGAGTAATGTGCCTCACATGTGCATATTTTCTGTATGACAGGAGCTTAACCTTCAGTTCATAAAACTTCTTAAATAATTCAAAGAAACATTTAAAGTAACATTTAACATTAAATATTTTTCGTTAGACCTTTATATAATGGATTGAACTTCTCATTGTTTCAGTAAAGAAAGG
The DNA here is from genome assembly GCF_022355385.1 of Mustela nigripes. Taxonomy (NCBI): domain Eukaryota; kingdom Metazoa; phylum Chordata; class Mammalia; order Carnivora; family Mustelidae; genus Mustela; species Mustela nigripes. The sequence continues at coordinate 137,207,970 of NC_081562.1, forward strand.
TGTGATGTCTTTAACAAAATTCACTGAGTCACTAATACAAAGCTACTATTTTCCTGACTTCTCAGCATCTGTTCCCTTATTTCTGAAATGGTAGTTAAAATATCCACCTTATGGGATGGTTATTAGGATCAACAAGTTCAATGAAGTATATTATTAGGTGCCTAGGACAGAGCCTGGCATGTAAGAACGAACTAAATGATAATTTTTAGAAGAAATTATAATGGTCAAAGAGGAATGCAAAGGTTTTTAGGCTCTTAGGTATGAATTTGAGCACTTCTCTCCACCTTTCAGATTAACCTCCATTCTTTCTTTCTTTGCTGTGTTTCTTCTTCCAGCTGAGCCTTAATCTGTCCATGCTTTGAATTTTGCAGATCTAATCTAAGCCTTGCATGGTGTGCGTATTTTTTCCTCTGATGATGAAACTGTTTTCATCACTATTCTGTAGTGATGTATTCAGGGATAACCTGTAGGATTTTTGTTTTTCTATTCTCCATGGCTGTGGGCTGCTTAGTTTTTTGAGCTTTTGTGTTGAATTTTTATAATTTTTAACTTCCTTTCTCACTGTTAGCTCCATATGACTTGATGCGGTCACTGCAGCTGCTTTTGTTAATTCCTCACTGCTGCTAATCTGCAGCATTGGCTGAGTATTGCATCATTTGGAAATCGAATTCTGTAAAATAATGGCTGTGGCAGGAATGGAAAGTAATTTTAGCTTGTGTATTCATTCTGATTAGTAGTGGCTGCCTAGAGTGCTGGGTTAAGCAGGACTCTGGGGCTGCATTCAGATTTGATGAGAAAGCGCTCTAATAATGAAAGGGGGTGGCAGCATGAATAACCATATATTTGCCAGTTATTGTCTAAAGTAAGAGAGGATAGGCACTGGGGGTGAATCTGAGTAGCTTCTGTAATGAATAAGATGCAGAAGTTAGGGTGTGGGTTTTGGATAATATTTTGACTTCTTAGATGCCATCTTGGTTATTGGTTACCCTTTCACTTTAGACATTAAAGTTTCCAAATAACTTAACCAGTGGATAAAAGAAGGAAATAGTTTAAAAGGATTCTGTTTTGCACTATGTAAGTGACCATTAGGTATGTTTACTTAGTAATTATGTGATCAAAAATTCAGGCCATGTCAAAACTTGATGTTTTCTGCACTTGGTATTTCATATATTATCAAAATTGTGTACTCAGTGAAATTGCACATGTGCAGTAAATGCACTGAAGAGCAAATGCCAGATTCTTAGTAAGCTTTCACAAAGCAGGTTGAATTTCCTTATGCTTCATTATGATGGCAATAATAGGCACATCTGTACGATTACTAGTTTTTATCATTTAATGTGTGAATATATCTGAGAAAGTTTAAATTTTAAGATTAATTACTTCTGGTATGTCTTTCCTTTTACATATATCACATATAACTTTTGCAGGTTGGATTTGCTACCATTTTATGCAAGATTGGTTGCTACATTGCATCCCTGCATGTCTGATGTAGCAGAGGATCTTTGTTCCATGCTGAGGGGGGATTTCAGATTTCATGTATGTATTTAAGCATTTATTTTGTTATATATGTATACACACATATTTATATACTTATAAGTTGAGTGAGGATTCTTTAAGAATATAATTTTGTATTGGTAAGCATATTTCTGAAATTTGATAGTGGTTAAGAGTTCAGAATTAATGAGCTTCTGAGATTTTAAAATGTAATTTTCTCAACAAAGCTTGAAATTGATAAGTAGTAGTAATAGATGAGCTGCTGCTGCTACCTTGTTTCCTACAGGTACTGCACTTTTTTGCTTTTGTAAACTAAGAACCATTCTCTAAGGTCAAGAGAGCCAGCAGGTCTCACTGGTGTTGCCAGAAGAAACAGGATTGGCTGTGCAAGTCAGGGCACAGTGCCTGGAGGATGCCCGTTGGGGTGTCGGGAGTCCAAATGTCTGGGGTACACGAGGTTGTATAATTTATCTGAGCAGTGAATGGTGTGATAGCCCATGTTTTTATTGATTCTTGCCTTAACAATCTTTATCTTGTATAGCGGTAAGTTCTTAAAGAGTACCCTGGTAAGTACCAGGGACCAGTTTCCAGACAGCTTCTCTCTCTTTCTGGTTCTAGGAGTCTTAAATTACCTGTTAGCTGTTCTCCAAATCCATACTACCCATCACCTCGTAAGGGTATATAAATAAAGCCTTGAAAGGAGTAAAATGGTTCCTTAAACATGACTGAAAGTGAGACTGAAAAAGCATGAAATTCAAGTGGTTATATTAGCCAATGGGAAAAAATTGACAAACTTAGCTTAATAGCAAGTTGCTTGTGCTGCACATAAATGTTTGCTGTGCCCAGCATGCACTTTATTGCTCATTGTACAGAAATTGGTATTGCTGAGTGCTCAGAGAACAGTAATAATTCCTGAGAACAGGAATCTCACAACCTAGTTGTGAAGAAAAGGCATAAATACAAAAATGAGAGTGAAATAAACATTTAAACCCTGAGTATATTTGATATTATAAGAAATTGCATGTTTAATTGCCAAACGAATTGTTCAGGAGTAAGAACCTTGCGTTCAGAGAAGGAAAAAGTCTTCAGTGAAGAGTGGGATGACTTCTAAAGGCCTCTTGCCATAGGAGTTAGTTTATATGAGATTTGTGGTTGATTTTTCTGGGGCAGTTTTTGCTGAAGTGTGTTCTGGATTTTCATACATAGTATTAAGCAAGCACCGGTTTCTGTGTTTTTTTTTTTTTTTAAGGATTTTATTTATTTACTTGAGAGAGAGACAGTGAGAGAGAGCATGAACGAGGAGAAGGTCAGAGAGAGAAGCAGACTCCCCATGGAGCTGGGAGCCCAATGCGGGACTCGATCCTGGGACTCCAGGATCATGACCTGAGCCGAAGGCAGTCGTCCAACCAACTGAGCCACCCAGGCGTCCCCGGTTTCTGTGTTTTAAAGGCTGTTTGGAAACACTTGAGATCAAGAGAGTTAAATAATTTTGTTTTGTTCCCTTTTAAGAATTCCCAAAGCTTTAATAGGGTAATGTGCACTTTGAACCTCCTGGAAGGGTCAAAGAACACACTTTGATAAATGCTGCCAGTTCAGGGATTGATGCATCAAGAGTTATGATATTCTTTTTGATTTATTTAATCCCATTATGCAAAACAAATTTTTCCTGGCAGACAGTATGACTCTATTTATATGAGTCACACATATACCCCTCAACCAAATCCAAAAACAACATACATGCTGGAGCAAGCATAATTAATGCTTTTGCTGAGAAATTTAAGATTAAGAATATTCTATTCATAAAAAAAAAAGAATATTCTATTCATGTATCCTTTGCTTCCCACCGAAATTGATAATTGAAATTGATAATTGGGGTGAGAGTTGTGGGACTTGGAAGTTTCGTTCCTGATGTAATGCTTTGTTACGACTCAGAGACTTAGCGGAATTCTAGGAGAATACTGTGGGAACCACTGCTTTCAGGGGAGAGAAGAGTAACTTGAAGTCACTTGATCAAATAACTTGATCATTTCTGCTTCCTCCAGGATCTATCTTTTCTAACCCTGACATCTGCAGACTTTGCCAGCAACTTGCTTTTTGTCTCTATATGTGCCTAAAGTTTCCCATCCTTAAGTGAAACTAAAATAATAGCAACAAGAAAATGTCTTCAACCTTACCCCCCACCCTCTTTCATTTGTTTCTTGTTCGAGTTGTTTTAGAGTATACTTGTCTCTTCTGCTTCTGACATTTACCCTTTATTTCATCATAGCACCCTGGCAGAGACCACCAGCATCCTCTTAATCACTTTAAGTTAGTTGATGTCCCTACAGATTCTAAACTGCTGGACTGTTCTTTTTTTCTGCCCTTCTGTCTGCCCCACTTGCTAGCATTGTTAACGCTGGTCGAGTTACTTAAGTGGGGATAATACCGGTATCTTTTCAGATGGGATTGTTCTTATGTATTACACAAGATAATGGATAAAAAGTTCATCACGCAGTGCTCAGACATAGATATTATTACAATAATAATCATCCCTTCTCTCCCACCACACTCTCCTGGTTCTTACTTGACTGCTTTTCTCAATATCTTGTATCAAGAGTAAAATATCTTCTACTTTTTTCCAGCTGAGTCTGTATTTTTGCATTCCCCAGACCTTCTTCTTCACCCTCCTTTTTGACAGAACACATTTTACCTGGGCTTTAGTTGACTTTTATTTCTCAGCAACCTCAAATACATGTCTCTTGCCAGAACCTCTCTCTTGATGCTTAGAAAGTACTCATGTAGTTCTAGGTAAATATGTTTATAAAATAAACTCATGAATTCTCAAAAAAAAATCTTCAGCCTTCACTTCCTCATATCAACCTTCATTCTGTCTGTAAATTTGCAATATTTTTTCTCTAGTCTCTAAGAGAAGTACTTCTACTTTTGCTCTTTGGACATTCCGGAGCCAGCCTTCACCAAATTCTGTTGGTACTATCTTCTAAAATACTTCTCCAAATCTAGCATCTCCTCTTCATAGCTTGAATTATGAGAATAGTGTTGTACTTAGGCTTCCCTGTCTTTGTCGTCTAATTCCAGCATATTATCACAATCATACCCTTTGTTTAAGAATCTCACCTGAGGAAAAAAAAAAAAAAAAGAATCTCACCTGAGAACTAAAACTGGTTAACAGCACTATATGAAATCTCATCGAGTAGTCCAAGAAATTCTAGTTAAAACAACAATTAATCTACTAATTTGACCAACAGATTAGTAAAGATGATAGAAACCAGAAACCACATACACTTGAGGTCAGAATTTGGAGGAGGAATTAGGTAATATGTTTCAAGGTTCTTACAGGCGTTTATACATTGGACAACTTTGAGAATCTGTCCTAAGTAATCCTATATACCCAAAAAAGCTTTATTCATATCATGAATTGTGGGGAAAAAATGGAAAGTAAGCTAGAAGCTCAACAGTGAATTAAGAAAATGGTCAGGTAGTTGCAGTGCTGAAATGATATAGAGCCATCGAAAGTAATACTTACTAAAAAATTTTCGTAACAAAAAGTGCTTCTTTTGGTGGAAAAAAAAAAGCAAGCTGTAAAATCTTACACAGAATAAATTTATAGTTATGTTAAAATGCTTGGAACGTAAAGAAAGAAAAGAATTACATATCAATATGTTAGCAGTGGCTGTCTTGGATAGTGGGGCAGTAAGAAATATTTTTTTCCTTTCTAATTTTTCCATGTTCTCCAAATTTTCAGCAGAGCCTACTTTACAGCGAAGGGACAGCTTTTATGTAAATATAAGCATATCAGACTGACCTTTTTTTTTTTTTTTTTTTAAAGATTTTATTTATTTATTTGACAGAGATCACAAGTAGGCAGGCAGAGAGAGAAAGAGGAGGAAGCAGGCTCCTTGCGGAGCAGAGAGCCCGATGTGGGACTCGATCCCAGGATCCTGAGATCATGACCTGAACCAAAGGCAGAGGTTTAACCCACTGAGCCACCCAGGTGCCCCTGACTGACATTTTTTAAATTAGCAGTCTTTCAGTTTTTTTAAATCAAATCTCTCTAGTGGTAAAATAAATTGACCACATATCCCAATTTGGCATACTTATATATTTGCAGTTGTATGAAATATTTTATGTAAATTTATAAAATAAAAGTAAATTGAAAAGTGTGAGATCAGAACATAAATAGAAGTTCCAAGACTTTTTTGGGCACCTGGGTGGCTCAGTGGGTTAAAGCCTCTGCCTTCGGCTCAGGTCATGATCCCAGGGTCCTGGGATTGAGCCCGCATCAGGCTCTCTGCTTTGTGGGGAGCCTGATTCCTCTTCTCTCTCTGCATGCCTCTCTGCCTACTTGTGATCTCTGTCAAATAAATAAATAAAATATTAAAAAAAAAAAGTTCCAAGACTTTTTTTCCGACACTCTAGTAGATCAAGAGTCTTACCTACCTTACCCTGGAGATCAGTGGTCCACAGCACGAAATAAACTTTGAAGGCAAGTTTACTTGTTTATAGACTTAGTGCCTTCTTAGTGTCTAGTGTATAGTAGATTTTCCAAAAAATTAGAATGATTAAATGAATAAAGTTTATGTAGAACAAAATGAGCAAATTATAGAGGACAATGTATCATGTCTATTTGAGTGAAGCTATAGAAGGACCAGTTTGGGGAGGAGGGTCTTCCTAGATAGGCCTCGGAAAGCCTTAATTTTTATATGTTGATGTATCCAAGAGTTTTTATTAATGCCTAGGAATTTAGTTATTCAGTTGATCTCAGTTTTAGCTGTCACTAATAAATGAGTTGTAAGCAACATTTTTGCTAAGTAAGATTATGTGAGTAAAATTCTGTAAGAGACATTGAACTAGAAATATATAGAAAAAATTTTTTAAAGATTTTTTTGAAGTTTATTTATTTGACGCAGAGAGAGGAGAGAGGGAATATAAGCAGGGGGAGTGGGAGAGGGAGAAGCAGGCTTCCTGCTGAGCAGGGAGCCTGATGTGGGGCTTGATCCCAGGACTCCCGGGATTGTGACCTGAGCTGAAGGCAGACACTTAATGACTGAGCCACCCAGGCGACCCAATATATAGAAAATTTTACATTGTTAGTTTATTTACTTCCGCAGAAATGTTTGGACATACCTTTTTGATCATAAGGAGTCAACAAATGAGACTAGAAAATAATGAATAGTCAGAATAAGTCAGTCTTTTTTATAAGTTATAGCATTTTAAAAAGCCTTCATTTTGGGGCACCTGGGTGGCTAGTGGGTTAAAGTCTCTGCCTTCGGCTCAGGTCATGATCCCAGGGTCCTGGGATCGAGCCCCACATTGGGCTCTCTGCTCTGCGGGGAGCCTGCTTCCTCCTCTATCTCTGCCTGCCTCTCTGCCTACTTGTGATCTTGGTCTGTCAAGTAAATAAATAAAAATCATTAAAAAAAAAAATAAAAAAAATAAAAAGCCTTCATTTTTTTCATCTGAAAATGAGGGACTGAGGTAGAATTGATTTTTCATAATTCATTTAAAAATTCTATAATTTTGTCATGTTACTTAGATTATACCTCCTTACCCTCAATAATATTTAAGAATAATTGTAGATGGTACACTATGTTACTTGTTTTGAAAGTTATAATGCTCAGTAATACCTAAAATTGTATCATGTTCCACAGCAGTTACTAAGAGCTTGTACATGCAGAGTCACCAAAGAGATTTTTAAAACCATGTTTGTATACTTCTCAGCCCCACACCCTCTCACGATTCAGCTTTAGTGTATTATTTTTGAGTTGCTTCCTTACACATATTTTGTTTCCCTGTTTCTTCAGCTGTAGAAGAAAGACATGCTCAGCATGGGTTCTTTAGAAAATATAAGATACATAATTTAGAAAGAAGAGGGGAAGCCTCATAATTTCATCACTTTAAAGCAACCTTATTACTTTTTTTAAGATTTTTTATTATTATTATTTATTTGACAGAGATCACAAGTAGGCAGAGAGGCAGGCAGAGAGAAAGAGAGAGAGAGGAGGAAGAAGCAGGCTTCCTGCTGAGCGAAGAGCCCTATGTGGGGCCAGATCCCAGGACCCTGGGATTATGACCTGAGCCGAAGGCAGAAGCTCTAACCCACTGAGCCATCTAGGCGCCCCCAAAGCAAACCTATTAATCCTTTTGTATATTTTCTTTACCTTTTTTTCCTCTGTAGTTTTTTCTGGGTGGGGTGAATTTATAGTATATGATTTTCCATTCTTTGTTTCTCACTGAGAAGCATTTTGCCATCATTCAAAACATCTCTTATACCATTTTGAAGGGGGTATAATATTTTGTTCTGTAAACCAATTGCTTAGAAATCAAGTGAAGCATAGCTGCCGTTAATACCACAACTGCCTCTGTCATCATCACCATCCTTATTTTTATCTATATTTTACTAGGCGAGCCAGTGGGTGAGGAAATTTTTGTGAATTACCCAAGATTATATACCCCCAGAATGGTGTAAAATGACTGAAAGGGGCTCAGATTTCTGACTATAAATTATTTGCTCTTTTTTGTCCCTGTGATAATCTATAAACATTAAGCATTTTTGTTTATTTGTTCACTCCATAAACAGTTATTTCGTGTCCACATAATAGTGATACAAATATACAAAGATGAATAAAATTAGTAGTAGCTAATATATATTGAATTCTTCCTAGCGCCAGGCACTGTGCTTTACATGTATCAGTTGACTTAAGACAACAACTTTGAGGTAGGTTACTTTTATTAGTTCCATTTTAAAGATGAGGAGATTGAGGCAGAGTTTACGTAACAGCTAGTAAATGATAGAGCTGGGATTTAAACCCAGCAAGTCTGGTCCAGAATCCATACTCTTAGTGTATCCTAAGAGTTCATAAAATAAGATAAATCAGGGGTGCCTGGGTGGCTCAGTGGGTTAAGCTAGTTAAACCTTCAGCTCAGGTCATGATCGCCTTCAGCTCAGGTCATGATCTCAGGGTCCTAGGATCGAATCCTGCATTGGGTGCTCTGCTCAGCAGGGAGCCTGTCCCCCAACCCCTGCCTGCCTCTCTGCCCACTTGTGAACTCTGTCTGTCAAATAAAATCTTTAAAAAAAAAAAAGGAAAAGAAAAAATGATAAATCAGTACGAGAAGCCTTTCATACGTAGTACTTAACAAACATTTATTTGTGAAAAGATCTTTATGAAAGCTGTGCTCTTTTCTGAATTGCTGAAACAGTCAAGATTTAAGTTCTCTAAGTTGAATTCTGTGATTTTATTTTTAATCGATGCAGTTTTATTGATGCTTTAATAAATGCTTATAGTGAGCTTCTACTTTGCTCTGATGTTTTAAATGAGTTTTATTTAAAATTTATACCTGAAGAGCTAAAAAATCTTAACACCTATTTCTGCTTGCTATAGAAAGTAGGTCCTTAAAAATGAAGATGATAAATTCAATCCAAGTGTTAGCTCCTTGAGTATGTAGAAGTTTAGTATTTATATAAATGACTGTCATTAATCATCTAGCTGCTTGTGAGGTTAGGAATATTAAGGTAGTGGAATTCTCAAGTAATAGGAAACTGGGATTTTAGTACTGATCTTTCATCAAGTCATCTGAGAGCTTTGTCTTGTTTTGATGTTAAATTATTAAGTCAGATTATAACCTATTGTTTCTTTCTCAGAATGTTGTTACGTGGAACAAATAAGATAGGATAGTAACCTGGAAAAGAAAACACTAAACTGGTTTTAGTGTTTGAACAACTGAATAAGAAAGGAGAGGATTCTGAAAAAGTATATTATAACTAGTTCGAGACACCACCATGTTATTGTCACTGTTGTTCACATAAAAGATTTTTAGACTGTTTGCTGTTAGTCTGTTTGCTGTTAAAATTGTAATGCATTTACATTTATCTTGACATACATTTGCTTTGTACTATTATAATAGGATTTTGTTATGCTGAATATTTTTTGAAACATGCGTCTAAGTTAGAAGGCTTATATTTGCAAAGGGTTTGAAATTTGATATACAGCCATGACTGATGATAAAAAAAGAATAGTGATTATATCAAAAATGTCACTGTAATGAATTTATGATAGAAAATGCATACTGTAGTTCATAAGTATGATACACAAAGCCTTGCTAATATTTTTGCTTAAGAAGCTCTTGGTACTTATTTTTAAAGCAGCATTTCAGTAAGTGTTTTCCTTATAATATTAGTGAGATGTTAACTCGTAGTTGCTAGCATCTCAAAAGGAGCTTTATGTTAAATAAATGAATTAAATTAGGTTAAATAGGCTTCTTTATTTGAGAACCTGTTTAAGCCCAATAAAGTGTATCATTTCTCAAAATTATTTGACCATGGAACTGTTTGCAGATCATATCCCAGCACTCGTGTTCCACAGAGCTTACTTTGCCTTAACTTAAAGTAATTTGAATAGCAAGAAATTTATGCAGATTTATTTAAAATATTTGGGGTGAATGCAATCTTATTAAAATTACATTTTTTATCAGAGATTTCAAAATGTTAATTCTCTAAGCTAATGTCTCTTTTCTTTTAATTTGTAGGTACGAAAAAAGGACCAGATCAATATTGAAACAAAGAACAAAACTGTTCGTTTTATTGGAGAATTAACTAAATTTAAGATGTTCACAAAAAATGATACATTACATTGTTTAAAGGTTAGTGCCGCATTGTTTGAGTTGTTTTTAGTAGACAAAGTTTTAGTTATAAATGCTGGAAAAAAATGAAATAAGTAAGGAATATTTGTTTAATATGGAGGACAAGAAAAGAGTAAAAAAGAACTTTAAATAGATGAGCAAAGCCAAAAATAAATAATAGTATGGTAGATAGAAATACAGCTATCACAGTAATTACATGAAATGTAATGGGACAAAATACAGGAAGTAAAAACTGAAGAATGTAAGACTTTATTAAAACAACACTGTAAAATAAATAAATAAATAAATAAATAAATAAATAAATAAAGCACTGTAGGCTGCCTTTAAGAAAGTTAAATATGAAGACCCGAAAGGCTAACATTAAAAGGTGGGGGGAGTATACCGTGGAAGAACTGACTAAAAATCACTTGGTTTGGGGCACCTGTATGGTGCAGTTGGTTGAGCATCCAACTTTTGGTTTTGCCTCAGGTGGTGATCTCGGGGTCATGGGATCGAGCCCCATGCTCAATACAAAGTCTGACATCCTCTCTCCCTGTCACTCATGCTCACTTGCTCTCTCACTATCTAAAATAAATAAATCTTAAAAAAGAAAATATACCTGTTTTCATTATCATCAAGCAATTAAGGTACAAAGCATTTATTGTAAATAAAGAAGGACAGTTCATAATGACAAAGAGCTAATTTTAGCAGGAAACTATTACCTTCCTGAATCAGTATGAATCCAGTAAGGGACCTTCAAAATATATAAAGCAAAAGTCAACAAGGAAAGAAGTAAACAAATCCACGGTCATGGTGAGAGACTTAGAAACACCTTTCACTAACTGAAAGAAGAGGCAGACGAAATTAGTATGTGTATACAGAACTGAACAATACAGTTAACAACCTGGATCTAATGGACACTATACCCAGCAGCATCAGAACTTAAAATCTCTTCAGGTTCACGTGGGTCATTTACCATAACTAACAACAAAAATCGCAGCAAATTAGAAAAGACTGAAATTACTCGATTATGTTTTCTGTCCGCAACGGAATTAAGCCAGAAATTAGTAAGTAATTATATGTGGTAAAGCTGATGCAGCAGAGATGGAATAATTCTAAAATTTGAATTGATCATGACAGACAATGACAAATTTTGTATCAAATTGATTTCCTTAGGTTGTTAGGTATGTTACACAAAGTGGGTCTCACGGATTCAAGTACATTTGGAAAACCCCAAGTTAAACAAATTTATCAAGTTTCTTCATTGCTTGATTTCTTAAGAGTGTTTAAAATATTAATAGTCATTGTAGATAATTAAGGGGTTAAGTTTCCTAAATCTACTTGGAGCATCTCAGAAGACAGCAGAGTACATTTAGGGATCTCTGGACAGCATTTCAAAAACGATTGTGAAGGATTTCTCAGTGCTATATTTGAAGGGAATCATACCATGGAACAATTTAAACGTTAGTATATTTCTTTATAGTAATTATTACAGATAGATGGGAAGGGTATACATTTCTTTGACCTAGAAATTCCATTTCTATTTGTTTGCTTTAAGGAAATAATAAATGTACAAATTTATCTACAAGGACGTTTGTCCCACAGTTGTTTAAGTAGCAAGAAATCGTAAACAATTTCAATATCCAGTAAGTAAGAATTACTTAGGTTTTAGTGTAGTTCATATTATGCAGTAATATGCCTCTTTTAAATCATGCCATAGAAGGATAAATAAGGACACAGCAAAATAGTTGTACTAGCTAAAAAACACCAAGTTATTAAATACTGTGATATGTTTGAATCTGTTTTGATTTAGAAAATGTGCATAGAGAAAGATTAGGAGGATAAATACTGAAATGCTATAGTAATGTGTTACATTTCTAAATTTCATACAGTGCGCCTGTTTTGGTCAGAATTTTACAAGGGAATGTCCCATAATCCAAAAACCACAAAGTGATTTAGAAAATGTTAGTTGTGTTGTCTATGTCACAGGTGTTTAAATAAATAGCATCTAATAGTCATTATATACAAAAGGCTTTGATACTAGTTTTCGTATATTTATCTGAATGAAAAGACATTAAGTATATTGAAGATTTTATATAAAATTTTTGTGACTGAACACAAGATACTCATCAGTGAATCTTGTTAAGCCAAAGTAGACTAGCTTTTGTTTTTCACACTTGACATTTCTGAAGTTGTTATACACATAGATCTGTATTTTCTTTAACAGGATTGAAGTGTTGTCTTTTGTGTTTTCTCACCATCATTGTTGTTACAGATGCTTCTATCAGACTTTTCCCATCACCATATTGAAATGGCATGTACTCTACTAGAAACCTGTGGAAGATTTCTTTTCAGATCACCAGAATCACACCTGAGGACCAGTGTACTTTTGGTAAGGGCTTGAGGATCCTAGCAAGAGCTTGAGGTTCTTGATTTACTTAAGGGGTTAGAAATACTGACCAGTGCCTATGTTCATGGTCTGCTATATAAAAAGAAACATTTCGGCCTAAACTAGAACCTCCCATATTTATGTGCTGTGGCCATTCCAGGAGAGTTGTAGGAATTTTCCTCACTTGTCTGCCAGTGAATTCACTGTATGGTAAAGGAGGATTAAGTTCAACCCCAAATACCTTTTGATAAATGATGCAAATGAGCAAGTACTGGTGATACTGTTGTGTTAGAGCTGTTTTTTATGGATGTTCTTGAATGTTTAAAGAAGCTGTTGTTTGGGGCGCCTGGGTGGCTCAGTGGGTTAAGCCTCTGCCTTCAGCTCAGGTCATGATCTCAGGGTCCTGGGATCAAGCCCCGCATCGGGCTCTCTGCTCAGCAGGGAGCCTGCCTCCCCCTCTCTCTCTGTTTCCCTCTCTGCCTACTTGTGATTTCTGTCAAATAAATAAATTAAAAAAAAAAAAAAAACCTTTAAGAAGCTGTTGTTTATGTGCCATAAGCATATATATATTGTAAGCTTAAAAATATAAAATTTAATTTAAAAATTAAAAACTATAAGCTTGAAAAATTAACTTGGGGTAGAAGCTATTTTTTAAGCTACTTAGGATGCTGAAATGGCCATCAAGTTTATTAAGCAATTAAGTTCTTGTGCTTATGGATAATATCCATGCATTCCCTTGCAGACTCGGGAGGATGGGAAGTGTGATGGCAGAGGGAATATTGATGTTAGTGTTAAAAAGAGCTCAGGTTTAGGAATTCCTGGGCATAGACTGTCGTTACATTAGTGTTACTGTTACAGAAGTCTTGATTATATAATTTTCATTAGATAATTTAGTTTTTTTAAAATCCAGTTGTGAGCTTGAATGCTCTCTGCCAATAATATTTAATATGAAGAAACAGAATTTATTTCTAATAAACAAAAATATTAATCTGGAGGCCATCAAATGGAATTGATTTCCAAATTTTCTGTAGGCTTGTATCACATTAGTGACTTAAACGTCATTCCAAGTTCACATTTTTTTTTTTTTTAAGATTTTATTTATTTAGTTGACAGACCAGAGATTACAAGTGGGCAGAGAGGCAGGCAGAGAGAGAGGAGGAAGCAGGCTCCCTGCTGAGCAGAGAGCCCGATGCGGGGCTTGATCTCAGGACTCTGAGATCATGACCCGAGCTGAAGGCAGCGGCTCAACCCACTGAGCCACCCAGGCGCCCCCCAAGTTCAAATTTTTATCCTAACAAGGAAAAAGCTCTTGTTCTTTTGGCTCAGGCTCTTAAGGTTAAAAGAGACTGTATATGTAAAAATGTGATAGAGCTAGCTTTTAAGGTCTTGTATTTATTTACAATATTTGAATCCTCTATTTTTGCTAGGAAAAACATTTACTAGTCATGGTGGTATGGGTGATACTGGATTGGCTCAGTGGATCTTTTCCCCTCTTACAGCAAAAGCAACAAGCTTTTATCACTGGTTTACTAGATGTGTGTTTGAATCAACACCTCTTGGGTTGATACTCAGAGCTGTGGACAAGTTAATAAACCTGGGGTGCTTTTAGTTTTCTTGTTCGTAGAGCTGTGTCAGAGCCTAAGGACTAACACCAAGTAGTCTTGGACTAATTTGTTCTAAAAACATGATTTTGGTATATTGGTGTGCTAATACATTCTTAGAAATACCTAGTGATTGCGTTTTTTTGTGTGTTTTTTTTTTTTTCTTTTTTAGTCCTTTATCCTGAAGTCCTATCACTAAGAATAGAAATTTGGTTAGGAATAAAGATTAGAATGAAAGTATTTTGATTTAGACATTTTTATTTTAGGAGCAAATGATGAGAAAGAAACAAGCAATGCATCTCGATGCAAGATATGTTACAATGGTGGAGAATGCATATTACTACTGCAACCCACCTCCAGCTGAAAAAACAGTGAAAAAGAAACGTCCTCCTCTCCAGGAGTATGTCCGGAAACTTTTGTACAAGGATCTCTCCAAAGTTACCACTGAGAAGGTAAATCCTGTTGAAATCATAAAGTAATAGTCAATTTGATATTTGTAGTAATGCTAAGATGATATAATACTCAACAGAATTAATTATTTTTCATTCTAGTGATTGTAGTATTAAGAACAGTGCAGTTGGCTTGTAGCCTGTGTACTAAAATGTTTCGGTTCAGGACATATATTTCAATTTCTCCAGATCAGCTTGTTTATAAATTGCTTCAGTGTTCGACAAAGTACTGGTAAGGAATGTAAGCAGCTTGCATTATTCATATTCTGTAACTGGAGAAATTGAAGTAGAGCTGTTAAAGTTTCAGCAGTGAAGTTTAGGAGAGTTAAGATTAGATCACAAGGGGCGCCTGGGTGGCTCAGTGGGTTAAGCCGCTGCCTTCGGCTCAGGTCATGATCTCAGGGTCCTGGGATCGAGCCCCGCATCGGGCTCTCCGCTCAGTGGGGAGCCTGCTTCCTCCTCTCTCTCTCTGCCTGCCTCTCTGCCTGCTTGTGATCTCTCTGTCAAATAAATAAAATCTTAAAAAAAAAAAAAAGATTAGATCACAAGTTGAATTGTGACTTCTTCTATACAAGTCATACTAAAGTGAAAGTCATATGATGAACATAAGATACAGGACACATGTTTTGTTTTCCTTTTGTGACTCTTGTTACATTTGAATTAATTAATTAATTAATTACTTCTGAAGTGATTATTCTAATTTTAATTTTGGTACTGTTTATATTTGACATTACTACTTTGTCTCTGATACTATATAATGAATTTGACTTTTAATATTCTGCTTCAGTATAGGGGATCCTAATCTTGAGTGGGCTTTAGTAGGTCCATGGCCCCCTGAAATTTCATAATTTTGGTCATTTTCCAGAAAAGGTTAAGAAATGCTGACCTGTTTTCATAATTATTGCAGTTACCTTGTTAGAAACTTCACTTTCAAGTAGGATATGTTGAACAGAACATTTCATGGTTAACTCTTGAAATTGAAACAACACATTGTATAGAACCTTTTTCCTCTTTAGGAAAAAAAAAGTGAAACAGATAAGCTGTTGTACAGAGAAAACCTGTGGGAGAAGAAAAGGTGTGCAGTAATACATGCATTATACACGGGTAATGAGCAATGATCATGTGACTTTGGAAATTGGACTCAACTTTCAGAGAATCACAGATAGTAGTTGTTTCAAACAATAAGCAATTTGAAAGCTATTTTAGAATTAGCTATAAGTTTAAAAATATAGGTTGCTCTGTGGTTGAGACAACATTAATATTTCCACTGAAGCTGATTTGAGAACATATTAAGTGCTTGAAAGATGGATGGTGGCTACAGTGCCTGAATGGCTCAGTTGGTTAAGCATCTGCCTTCAGCTCAGGTCATGATCCCAGGGTTCTGGGATCAAGTTCCACGTTGTGCTCCCTGCTCAATGGGGAGTCTGCTTCTCTTTCTCCCTCTGCCTCTCCCTGCTGCTGCTTCTCTTTCTCTCTCTCTCAAATAAATAAATAAAATCTTAAAAAAAAAAAAAAAGATGGGTGGTGGCTATAGAGATGAAGAGTGCTTTGCAGTCTGCTAATAGTATCCTTTTTTTAACTTTTTTTTTTTGTTTTTCAGAATAAAAATGGGAGGAACTTGATTATAGGTAGAGCTCTGCTCACCATCTCATTACCAGTAGAGTTTTTGAAATAGTAATGGCTGACTTTTCTGTCATACTTATAACGAGTCAGACAGTTCTATGTGCCTCACATAATTTAACTTTGTCTAATCCTTAACAATAGACTGTGGAGTAAGTGCTGTTACTATCCCTCTTTACACTTGAGGAAACAGGATGCTGTATAATGTTAGTTTTGTATAATGTTGTATCCTCCATATCAAGTGATCTTTTAACCCACTGATCTTGGGTTTATTTATTTACTAGAAATTTTTGATTTACAAAAAGTACCTGAGATTATTTACATTAGTGATATGCAAAAGAAAATATTATTTTTTGTAAACCTTGGGTATGTGTTTGTAGTGACTGGCATTATGGGTATATACTATTAGCCTGATTGAAGATCTGGAAACTCTAGGAAATTTAGGGGCATCATGAAGAGATATAGGGCAAACGTGAATAAATTTTGCCAATAATTAAAAGTATTTCACTTTTCTTGTCTCTAAAGCTAAGAAGCTGGTAGAGGATCTCTAAAGTATTTTTTATTTCAAAAGTTAAATGACTGCAGAATCAAAATATTTATATTATTGGGTATATTAGAGTATTATGTACTTATCTTAGTAATTGAAACAAAATTCTCTCCGTGTAGGTTTTGAGACAGATGCGAAAGTTGCCCTGGCAGGACCAAGAAGTGAAAGACTATGTTATTTGTTGTATGATAAATATCTGGAATGTGAAATATAATAGTATTCATTGTGTAGCCAACCTCTTAGCAGGCCTGGTCCTCTACCAAGAAGATGTTGGAATCCATGTTGTAGACGGAGTTTTAGAAGATATTCGATTAGGAATGGAGGTAATAAGGACTTTCCTTGAAGTCATCAAATTGGAGTTTGTGGAGAATGTAAACTTTTAAATCCAATTATTAAAAAGAGTAATTTGGAAACCTTTCTTTCCCTTGTGATGTCAATTTAGTGTTTCTTTAAAATTAGTGTGGTCTCAGATTTCCTAGTCATCCTTCAGGCTAGTGCTGGAGAGTTTTTTGCTTCTTTTTCTCAAGTTCAGTTAGGCTTATTTTGGAAGAGTATGATAGATTTTAATTATTTCTAGGGCACTATAACTCAGGTTATAGGAATCTATAAATCTCTTAATTAGGTGAATTGGTAATCTTTTGGTAAGAATTTCTATATACTGTTTCCTCTTTCTGTTGGCTCGTCATTTCCTTAATTCATGGATTACAGAAAAATAAGTTATGGGGGGACTGATAGGGAGAATTACATCTTGACTGTATCATCAACTTAGTTAATGATAATACTAAATTTAAATATTTAACTTGTTCTTTTTAGTAAAACATTTTAAAGATAGCCATTTCTTAAAAAGGATATGCAGAAGTGATCACTTAACTAGAAAATAAGGAAAGGACCCGTTTTTTTCCCCTCTGTTTAGTGTTCTTTCAATAATTGGTATTATCAAGTGACAGAGGAGAATTTTACCTCTTGTCAACACATTACTGTTCTTTAATGGAAATCTGTGTTTTTTTTCCCTTTAGGTTAACCAGCCTAAATTTAATCAGAGACGCATCAGCAGTGCCAAGTTCTTAGGGGAACTTTATAATTATCGAATGGTGGAATCAGCTGTCATTTTTAGAACTCTTTATTCTTTTACTTCATTTGGTGTTAACCCAGATGGCTCTCCAAGTTCACTAGATCCTCCTGAACACCTTTTCAGAATTAGACTAGTGTGCACTATTTTGGATACCTGTGGCCAGTACTTTGACAGAGGTTCCAGTAAACGAAAACTTGATTGCTTCCTTGTATACTTTCAGGTATGTGAACTAAATATTCAGTTTGGCATCATTTAATGAGTTGGTTGTGTTACAGAAATATTAGAGAAGAAACACAGCATTCATATATCACATATAAGATGTGTTCATCATTAGATTAGATTTTTTTTTCTTCCTGCAAGGATGTTTTAGAGATTAAACATATATGATGAAAAGAATTCTACTATATAAACATACTATTTGCATTGTTGCTTTTATGATTAACAATGATCATTGGGGAACTATTTTGGTATGGTTTATAAATTTGGTATGATTTATGGATTATTGTTTTAGTATGATAATTTATGACTTTATATGTCTGATAACATTTTCAACTCATCTGTGTTCTGATTTTACATTAAAATTCTTGTTTCTAAATGATTTCATTTTTTTCTATCATTTTTGGGAAAATGTGCTCTTCTCAACACAGGAAAAAGTATTTGTTCATTCATGGTAAATTCTTGGGTTGTGCTTCTCTCTCTATCCTAATATCAGTTAATTATATAAACTTAAAATTTAGACTAAGTATAATATAAATTAAATTCAGAAACAAGTATGGAGACAGTTCTACAACTTTTATAAGGTTGGTGTTCCAAAAGTTAACTTAGATTTAGGTTTAACTGCTCACTATTGAATTTTCCAGGTGTTACTAAAATAAAATACCAAAAGCACCATTCAGTTATATATGATCATTCTAATGTATATAATCTCTTGATAGTATTTTCTTCACTTATTTTGTTGAAGAAAATACATTTAAAATTACGACTTTTGAAGTATCAGAAATATATCCACATAGTGGCTGCTGTTAAATGAGGGCAAATGCTCTGGGGGAAGAGCAGATAACTTTGTTCTGTCACCGTACCTATGCAGTAGAGGACAACTTGTTACTCGCTTGTTTTCTGACTTGATAAGAAGAAAATGGGGAGGGAAATTCTACAGATTTGAGAGTCAAGATTGCCGGTAATATGCAAGGACTATCATACGTTGGAGACCGTATCGAAACCAAAAGTTTGTGGCAAAATGTCACTTGTAACTCTCAGCATCAAAAGTAAACTCTCTTTCAGAAGAGTGTCCTTATTTGCATTCACTCTGAAATCCCAGACTGAGAGAAAAAAGCCACTCAGAACTATCCAGGAGCAGAAGGAGACAAAAGTAGTTTTTGAGTAACAAGCAGAAATGTGTAGCAGGATATATACCTAGGGAGTTGGGAGTAAGGAGTGAGTAAGGCCTGGGGGATGAGGGCAGTGTGTTCTAGGTCAGAAAATGTACATGTACAGTTAAGTATGGGAAGGCCAGATGGAAAGGACCTTCGCAGTGGTGCTTCTAAACTTTAATGTATATATGTGCCACCTGTAGATACTGTTAAAATGCAGATTGTGATTCATTTGGTCTAGGGTGGGGGCCCAAGAGTTGGCATTTCTGACAAGGTCCCAGTTGAAGTCCACATGTCAGTAGCAAGGACCTAGAACAAATTGGAGAGGAGAAAGCACCCAGAAGGATACCCTTTTATATATAAGCAAATTCTTGGGTTGTGCTTTTTAGTTAAATTTACAGATAACAAAGTAGAAAATAGAATGAAGGAATCAGGCTAGGAGAAGCCAGGGAAGATCTCTGAACAGCACCATGTATGACACAGTAGCTGTCCAATAAATGCTTGTGGATTAATGGTTTTTATATATTTCAAAAACTGTATCTTCAGATACTTTTTTTTTGTATCTTCCGATACTTTGACTTGCTTAAAAATCAAAGCAAGTAGCATAGAGAAAATACTAAAAATGTATCAAAACTATGGTTTGAATTTGGTTTTATTGTTTTGTAAAATAAATATTTAAACCCTGTTTGGGGTTTGGGAGTGGGATTTCTGTTTCAGTACCTAGAAATTTATTTGATATTTTATTTACGATTTTTCCTTGTGTTTAAAAAGGATTTTTGACAGTTGTAATAAAAAAAAAATTAAAATCACCAAATGGCTTAGAAAGTGGATTAGGGTTATTACTGTTGACCATTAAAAATGGTAGGTGTTTTGTATAACTCTTTAGCTTAGTTATTTTAACTAGGTAATATCACAATATAGATTATTATTTTAAAATATTTTTGTTCTTTAATTTCCTATAGCTAAACTTATTTTTCATTTGTTATCAGCGTTATGTTTGGTGGAAGAAAAGTTTGGAGGTTTGGACAAAAGACCATCCATTTCCTATTGACATAGATTACATGATCAGTGATACACTAGAACTGCTAAGACCAAAGATCAAACTCTGTAACTCTCTGGAAGAATCCATCAGGCAGGTACAGGACTTGGAACGAGAATTCTTAATCAAACTAGGTAAGCAGTTAATTACAGAGAGAAAAAATGAAGATGATGTTTGGCAGATTGTTTCTAGAATTTGCTTTATATTGTTGTCAGTGTTTGCTTTTGTATACTTTCTGTTTTCACTGTTGAGTGTTGTATAATAGTGTAGGTAAGACCTGGGTGACATACTTCTTGATTTCATTAAATAATCCCAATTTGGAGGAGAATAGTCATGTAAGGAAGGGATAGTGATGGAAAAACACTTCCTGTCAGCCTCTCTTAATTAGTGGAATTTTTACTGCTAATAGAAAACACCTGGGATGCCTGGGTGGCTCAGTTGGTTAAGCAGCTGCCTTCGGCTCAGGTCATGATCCCAGCGTCCCACATCGGGCTCCTTGCTCAGCAGGGAGCCTGCTTCTCTCTCTGCCTCTGCCTGCCACTCTGTCTGCCTGTGCTCACTCTCTCTCTTTAAAAAAAAAAAACAAAAAACACCTTTGATGAAAGCATTTCTTATGTATACAGTATATATTTTAAACAAGCATTATCTTCTAACATAGTGCAGGCAGACACTGTAGGGGGAGTATCAGAAGTTTTGGAACGACCTTGTGGAATTTCAGACCTTACTTGGGAGAGTAATCTCTATTTCTTAGGACTAGAGAACTATGCGCTATAGGACGATTGATCTGTTTACTTTCTCAACATTCTTCTGAGACTGTTCTTGAAGAAGAGTTAGCTCTTGAACAGCTCCCACCAAGGGACTAGGAGCTGACTAACTTTATCAGTGGAAATAACTGGAATGAGATGCAGCCTTACCAATCCGTTTTGCTTGCTAATAGTTCTTAGCATGTTAGCATGTTTTATTGTAGCCATTTCAGAGTGACACGTTTTTAGGCTTTAAGCTAATGTTTTATTTCCTGCCAGCACTTGGTACCCATATGTCTGTCATTAGGGGATCCTTAAGCTTCACCATTTATGCTAACTGCATAAATTTACTATGTTGCATATCTAAAGTACTTCCTTTCATGGGAGAAGTATTTGTGACTTTTTTCCTCTAAAACTATTTTTTTCATATTATATCCAGCATTTTAATTTCTTTCTCCAAGGGTCCATCCTCTGGAGAATATGATTGCTGTTATCTATTTGAGCAGTATTTTTAAAGATGCTACTGATTGTACAGCTGTTCACTTTTCTACCACTCCACCCAGAAGGGCATATGTGATTCCTTTGTTCTTTGAACTTTGTCCCCAGTTAACTACCCTTTTTTCCCTTTTCAGATTTCCAGTTGTATAAAATGATCATTTCAGGCAGAGTACTCACTTCTCTTGATTATTTCATTTACTTCAAATGCTTTTAAAGAATTTTTTATTTTAAAGATTTTATTTATTTATTTGAGAGAGAGCACGAGAAGGTGGGGGAGGGCCGAAGGAGAGGGAGAAGCAAAGTCCCTGCTGAGCAGAGAGCCCAACACAGGGCTCAGTCCCAGGACCCTGAGATTATGACCTGAGATTAAGGGCAGAGGCTTAACAGACCGAGCCACCCAGGCGCCCCTACTTCAGATGCTTTAATATAGTTAAGTCTTAGCCTTGTTTCCCAAAAACGTGTACAGATGGTACATTCTGTGTAGTGGGCATCGGGTAATACTAGTTTGACACCTGGTTTAGTAGCAGCAAAGGGTATGGTATACTTTATCTTTTTTATAGAGCAAAGGGTTAAGTTAAAGGACCTCAGGCTTCTTTTGAGGGGTCTGTTCTTATTTAGAATATGGGAAGGAAAACACAGGCCACCATTTGTGGATCAAATTCTAAAGATGATGGCTACTAGAATCAGTATGCTCTCAAGTTGTCCCATTTTCCTCCTGTTTTAGAATCTAAGTATCAGGAAGAAGATGTACAGGAACAGTTTATATTACTCTATTTCCATATCTTGCCTTTGGTAGTTTTTTTTTTTGTTTGTTTTCAAGCACTTTGTAAATTCATTATTATTTTAACTTCGTAATAGCCCAGTGTTAAAGAGCTACAACGTTCCTTTTTCTTTTGAAAGTCATTTTTATATTATTCAAAGTAGAACTTGTTTGGAGCACCTGGGTGGCTCCGTCATTTAAATGGCTGACTCCATTTTGGCTCAGGTCATACTCTCAGGGTTGTGGGATTGTGCCTCACATCAGGCTCTGCACTCAGCACAGAGTCTGCTTGAGGATTCCCTTTTTCTCCCTCTGCCCCTCCACTCACTTTCTCTTTCTCTAAAATAAATAAATACATCTTAAAAAAAAAAAAAGTAGTACTTGTTTGTGGCAAAAAATGAGAAAAATACCAAGAAAACAAAAATCATGCTCCATACACAAGAATAATCACGTGTTGACATTTTTTGGTATATGTTTTCGTCCTTTAAAATTTTTTTCGTGTTTGCAGTTTTGTTTTTGTTTTTGTTTTTTTTTAAAGATTCTACTTATTTGTCAGAGACAGAGGGAGAGAGAGCGAGTGAGCACAGGCAGACAGAGAGGCAGGCAGAGGCAGAGGGAGAAGCACTCTCCCTGCCAAGCAAGGAGCCCGATGCAGGACTCGATCCCAGGACCCTGGGATCATGACCCAAGCGGAAGGCAGCTGCTTAACCAACTGAGCCACCCAGGGGTTCCTCGTGTTTGCAGTTTTATAACTAGATTTTTTTCTACCTAATATATTATGAAATTTCTTCCTGATATGAAATATTTTTCTAATTCTTAATTGGCTGTATTCCTTTGTATGAATATGCCATAATTTATTTAAACCTATTGCTTGGCACTTAGGTTATTTCCAGTTTTACATTACTATAAATAACATTTTTCTGTGATATTTATGTGTATCTTGGTGTTCTCAGTATAGACTTAGAATTACTGGCTAAAACATTCTCTATAAATTTAAGAACAAAACCAAAATGGTCATAGGCAATATAATTTAATCTTGTTTTGGAACTTCTAGATTGTATCATCATATAAGGAACAGAAATGAAGGAAATGGAAGTGAAAAAGAAAGAAGCCACATGAATAAATTATAAAACCAACAGTGTATTTCACAAATTAGTAAAAAAAATCAGTAGAACAGAACAAAAGGCCTAGAAGCACCCCCCAATTAAATAAAAAATAATTTATATATAATGAACTAGGAATATTAAAAATAGGATAAGGGCAGCAGGTCAGCATTTTGGAGGAAAATTGATACAGAGCCACAACCTATCAAACTGCAGATGGATTATGGAGTTAAAATATTTTTAGGGACACCTGGGTGGCTCAGTTAAGCATCTGCCTTTGACTCAGGTCATGGTCCTGGGATTGAGGTCCCGCTCCTTGCTTAGCAGGGAGCCTGCTTCTCCCTCTACCTGCTGTTCCCCCTGCTTGTGCGTGCTCTCTTCTCTTTCACTCTCTGACAAAATCTTTTTTTTTTAAACTATTAATTTTTAAAAATAAATCTGATTATCAAATATTTAAAGAGGCATTAATTTTCTCAAATTTTAAAACAGTAGAAGAAAGCATATACATGGCAACAGATTGGGGTGTTTAAAGCTTTTATACAGTACAAAAATAAAATCAAAGTGAAAATAGTCTCCATGCCAGGTTAGTTTCACTTTACAAAAAGAGCAAAGGCAAATTGGTAATAGATAAATGAACATGATAGATAAATGAACATGACATAATCACATGGTGGGAGGGCAATTGGTGTTTTTATTGAGTACTGTCTGATGCCAGAGTGACACAGGAAGGTAATGTTAGTTATATTTGACAAATCAAAACACTGGGTTAACCTGCCAAGCCAGAATTCAAAGACTGCTCTCTCTGACATATTAAGTATGGGAGGAAATGCTTAACATCTCTTGTAAGCAGAAAAATAAAATTTAAAGCAGTCTGAATGGAAATATTATTACTCTCTTTTATGAGCAGGAGAACTGAGGCACCAAGAAGCATTTTATTGTTTGTATTTTGTTAACTCGATATCCTGTGGGTGTACATTTTTACTCCATTGTTTAAGATTGTGTTCTAGGGATCAACAGCTAGATAGTTATTATACTGTTTAGCAAATGCAAAATATATTTATAAATTGTTTTTTAAAATATCCTGCAATGTAAATGAAAATGTGTTAGAAATAGTATGTATTTTCCTTACAAATTGGAAGTATGACTGTCAAAACAAAGCAACTTCTACATTATAGTTCTTCCCACTATGCATGTTTTAGGTGGATAGAAAAAAGGTGTAAGGACAGCTCATGCTATGTGAGTTTACCAGCACTGTGATATTTTTTACTCAGAAAGTTTAGATTTAGACAGTTGTGACTAAATTTTTTGGCTTTGATAGCTTAAATAACAGTCTAATATTCTGCTCTTAAAGTGCCTATATATAAATAAGTAAATAAATAAAATGTTTCTGTATAAAATCTGTATTTGTGTTTGAAAACTAATAAGTGACAGAAATTTTAAGTTAATGGATTCTCATTCTGAAGCAACAACTTCTTTTCTCAGTATTTTAAAATATTAAAACTTCAGTTACCTACCTTAATCACCTTGTACTTTCATGTTTTTGTTACTTCTTGGTTAATTTCTTAAACTTAAGACACTGGAATAATTTTTTACTCCTATTGGATAGGTTATTCAAATTCTTTGGACTTCAGTATTCCTCATAAAATGAAAGAGTTAAATCATTATATGATTGCTAAAGTTTCTTTCTGCTCTAATCATCTAAGAGTCTGAATAAATAATTATTTACTAAACACCTAGTATGTATTTATCAATATATGGCCTGTGATAAGTTTTGGATATATAAAACAATTCTTTGTCTTCAAGGGCCTTATAATCTGATATAACGGTTATGAAATCTTTAGGAAAAAAAAATGTTGTAATGGTGTATCCTTAAATGTAAAGTGCTATGAGATATTCAAGTGCTTTAGGAGCAAGTAGGAAGAGTAATAGGTTGAGGTACTCATTGAATTTATGCAGAAAGTATAAAATTTAGACTGAACTTTGGGAATGTACAGGAAGGACTTGAAAGTGTACTTTGAAGGATATTCTCTATTGAGAAGAGTATCAGATGAGCAGGAGTCCAAGATGGTATGCTTTGTGACAAAGAGGCCCAGCTATAAGAGAAGGCTCAGGAGAGAGCAGCAGAAAGTCAGATCAGATGAGGCATCTTGGAGTAGAGTGGTTTGGAATTCAGATGTTAATTAAGAATTGACTAGGCCTTGAGCTGTGGAAGCAAATTCAAGCTAGGGTTCTCTGAGGAGGAGAATGCCAATACTGAAGAAAAAAATTAAGCCCTTTGGTAATATAACTTTGCCTCCTTCCCTCAATCTTAATGTGTAGACATTCAAGTTGATAGCCAAATGATTTCTCTATGAAGGCAACTTAATTTTATATCTTTGATGTTGGAGGTATTCTAAAATGTCACGTGATAAAAAGTGTGGCTGAGGCTTCATCTTACATGGTTAAGGCTGCATTTTATATGCTGGTATGTTTTGTGTTCCTCTGAGATGGAGATAAACAAGCTGAAAGAAAAAAATATGTATGTGTTTATGCATATAGATATACATATATATAATGTGTTAATGCTTTTTTGTTGAAATGAAGGTCTCTGTAGTTTGTAAAATGTTTCTCAAATAATTTTAAATTGTATTCTTACTATTCTGAGAAAATGGCTGTTAAATTATCTCACTAAAAAAAGTGGTATAATATTGAAAATTTACTCCTTTTTATGTTTTTTATTCCACTTTCTCCTCATTTCAAGGCCTAGTAAATGACAAAGATTCAAAAGATTCCATGACAGAAGGAGAAAATCTTGAAGAGGATGAAGAAGAAGAAGAAGGAGGAGCTGAAACAGAAGAACAATCTGGAAATGAAAGTGAAGTAAATGAACCAGAAGAAGAGGTGATGACTTTTGTTTATAGGCAATAGGTACATCTGTACAAGAGTATCTTGATTATTTGAGCCAAAGTTTTCTTTAATTTGTAAAATAAGATCTCCTCCTTAGTTTTATTATAGGAACTGTAACTAGTAGTATATGTCTGTTATAAAACCCCTGGAATTAAGGTGGGTTTTTTTTTTTTTTTTTAAGTAAGAAAATCATAGTATTGACCAGAAGATCATAAGACATTTTTTTAATAGGAACATTTTTTTGGAGTAGATTTTGCACTAATTAGATAAACAGAATCTAATAAATTAAACATCCTTAGTAGATGTGTCATTGAAAAGTGACTCATTTTCCTGTATTTCTCATCTGAAGAGTTGGGATGTATTTTTTCTTTTTAAAAAGTAAACTATAACTTTGAAAGTTGTATAATTTTTCACCATTGTTTACTTTTCCATTTGCAGTTGTAAATATCATACATGATACATATGTGTTTGCTAAGTAGAAAAACACAGTGTTCAGTTGGCATTGCATGAGCCTTGTCTTCTTCTCAAGACCACCCTTTCCCATGGCTGCTCTCCAAGTATAGGGAAAACATTTTATTTTATTTTTTAAGAGATTTTATTTATTTGAGAGAGTGAGAGTATGAAAGGGAAGAAGGTCAGAGGGAGAATCAGACTCCCTATGGAGCTGGGAGCCCCATGTGGGACTCCCATCCCTGGACTCCAGGACCACTGCCTGAGCCGAAGGCAGTAGATAACCAACTGAGCCCCCCAGATGCTCAGGGACAACATTTTAAAGAGAGAAAATAGGTTGATTCTTGAGAGCAGTGTGAGATATTCTACAACTTAAGCTGAGAAAGGGCTACAGTGTACTCTTCAGAAAAATTGTGCTCTTTTATTCTTCTTGGTCCTTAGCTTGGTCCTTGGCTCCATATGGCCTTTCAGAGTTATTCCTAGCACCAAATAGCCAGAATATTTCCTCCTGAATATCAGCTGTGTAAATTAAAGATAACAGTAAAGGTGAAGTAAATGTTCTGCTAAAATTCTAATTTTCTGTAGTATAGCATTTATATAATTTAGCAGTAAGTGTAAGATTTAATTTATCATTATAGTAGTAATAGTATTTATATTACTATTTCTCATACCATGCTGTGAGGTAGGTGAGAAGATAAGGCACAGGTAGTTTAATATGCCCAAGATCTCACTAAGTGCTGAGCCAGTATTTGAATTCAGACAGTGTGACTTGTGCTCTGCTGCCCCTCCTGCTTTCCTTTGCCAGCTTTTGTGGTCCATTCACTTCCAGAGTGCACAGATTATTATGTATAATAGGCATTAGGATGTGGAATTCTTGATCAGCATTTCAGTTTCAAAAGGTAATCTATTTTATTTTGCCTGAGTAATGTAAAAATAAAGGGTAAGGAGGAAAAGTTTATGCGTTTTAGTTTAGCTTAATTTTTGAATAGGAAATATTTTCTAAGTGTTAAGAAATGATTACTTTTTTCAAGCAAATTTAACATCTCTTGCAAATTTGATTTTGAATTACAGACTTATGTTTAAAAAAGTTAATACATTTTGGGGCACCTGGGTGGTTCATTCCGTTGAGTGTCTGCCTGTGGCCCAGGTCATGGTCGTAGGGTGCTGTGATCAAGCTCCACGTTGGTCTCCCTCTTCAGCAGAGAGCCTGCTTCTCCCTTTCCCTCTGCCCCTCCCTCTGTCCCAGCTCATGCTCTCTCTCTCTCTCACTTCCTTTCTCTTCAAAAAAAAAAAAAAAAGTTAATACATTTGAAAAAAGTAAATGCATTTCTTACATTCCCAGAATATTTCCATTTTAGAAGCGCTAAAAATCTCTATCTGTATAGTAAATTATAATCAGTCTTTGGATTTTTGGAACTAATTGTTATGTATACTGAAAAGGTTGTGACACATTTAAATAATTCATTTTTTTCCCTAGGTGATATTTCTCATTCACATTATTTCTCAGCATAATGAGAAGAAGCTGGATTTAGTGCAGTCTTTTTTTTAAACTTACAGAACTAAGTGAGACTGAATTTTGTTGTTGGGAATGGAAGAATACACAGATATGGTGCAACTTTGTGCTTTTTTGTGTGTGTCCTTGTGCAGAATCACTCAGGTTATTTCCAGTCTTCTGTTTGAAAAGGAAATTTGGCTGATAGAAGAGGAGGTGGGGACATTGACAGGAGAGGATGGGAGGAGTGTGGGGATCAGAATGTCTATCTCCTCTGCTTAATAAGCAAGAGTGTCCTTGGGCAGGTCAATTAACTTACCCAAGCGTTGTTTTTGTCCTGTATAAAAATGGGGACATGAAAGCTTATCCTGCCTTCTTTAGAATTTTATAAAGCAAACAGAATGAGGTATGTCCGCACACCTTCCAAGCCGAGGTGCTTTATACACTGTAGTGCTTTATAAATTTTGGTGTTCTTGATTTCAACTGCTAACCATGTTAAATTTGAACTACTTACTGACTTTCAGAGTTAGATGGGTATTAAAGAACTACTGTGAGAAATTCAGTCTCAAAATAGTTAGGGAGGAGAAATATATAAAAGGTTCAGGAAGCTCATTCCTTCTGCAGTGCAAGGAAGAATTTCTACAAAGGATCTTTGTGTTACTAGATCAGTGGAAGATCGTGAGATGGGTTTTCAGCTACTGGTGTGCATTAGTTTTCAGCTAATGCCAGCTGACTTTTCTCTGAGTTGTAGGCAGACTACATAAAAGGCTGGAACTTGAGAATAATGAACAATTATACAGAAATTTTTAAATCTTAAAGCATTTAAAATAGAGATCCTTTTCAAAATGTTTTAATCTTCTAATGTTAAATAATTTCAGGAGGGTTCTGATAATGATGATGATGAAGGTGAGGAGGAAGAGGAAGAGAATACCGATTACCTTACAGACTCCAATAAAGAAAATGAAACTGATGAAGAAAATACTGTATGTATGGCTGAAAATTGGCTTTTGAAATCATGCCACATTCTCTTTATTATTTCAGTTTTAGCCACTCAAATTGTGTTTCTTGTGATTATTGAAAAATATTCCTTTGGAAAATCATTTTCAGTTTGTTTTCCTAAATACTTTACTACATTAACACTTTTTTTTTTTAAACATGAAGTAATGTTACATACTTTACTCACTCATTCTCTGAGTTACGTTGAACCAACTTATCAATACAAAAGACTCTGCCCTCCAAAACATGATCTTAAAATTTGTGGTCTGGTTTCTTATTTTGTTTTAATAAGGAGGTAATGATTAAGGGAGGTGGACTTAAGCATGTACCTTGTGTGGAAGATGAGGACTTCATTCAAGCTCTGGATAAAATGATGCTGGAAAATCTTCAGGTATGAATGGTTCCTCTACCCCAGAGTGTCTTCTTACTACAGAATAGTGTGGCACGTTCCGTTCTGGTTGACACAAGGATCTCCACATCTAAACAAACATTTGCCTGCGCGGCAGCTGCTTCCTCACGTATACAGCTTGCACTTGCCAGTGCTTCTCGCATCCCACATCCCAATTTGAACATTTTTTTGAGATACACTGGGGGAAATGTAGTAAATATTACACTTAGAGTAATTTCATCGTACCAGTCACTGCCTTTTCTCTCTGAAGTCCTCTCTCTGTTTCTGAGACCTCTTTACTTAGAGTTTGCTTGGGATTCAAACCTTGTCAAAGATAAATATTTGGGGAAATTTAATATACCAAATTCTTAAGTTTGATTTAAAATTTGAATAACTTGTTTGTAAATATGTAGAGGAATATTGGTCATTTGGTGTTTGAAGAAATGTTTAACATATTCTTGACGTTAATACACTGGACTTATTAAAAGCTCCATTTCCCAGTAATTTAGATTAATTATGTTTTTCTATAATTAGAGGTCACATCCTGTGGACTGTTTCCTTCCACCCTCTTTATGGCTGTTGTTAAATCTGTTAGTGATTTGAGGAGAGTCCTTCTTCTGGAATAGGGTATGCGGACCCCATGCTGTAGGCTCATTGGAAAACAGGAAGGGAGGAAGTGAAAATACTAGATACAGAGACAGGTGGCCCTAGAGGAGTTTTACTAGAAAGGGAGGAGAAATGGAGAGGTGACTAGAGGTAAAAGGGTTGTTTTTTTTATTTTTTATTTTTTTTAAAGGGTTATTTTTGAGATGGAAGATTTTGTAGTCTTTCTGTGCTGAGGGAGTAATCCTTAGGGAAGAAATACTGGATTTTACTTTGGTGGATACTACCAAGTCCAAAAGCTCTGATAAAGTAAAAATTAGTGCTATAGGTTTTTAGTCCAGTTTGTTTCTTCCTATGTTGTTAAAGCTTCTTCATATATCTAGAAATATGAAGTCTTAAATTTATCTCATTTAGGAGCTCAAGTCATCAGATGATGATACTCCCTTTGAAGAGACAGATAATAAACAATTTATTTCTTTAAAAAAAAAAGATTTTTATTTATTGATTTGAGAGAGAGAGATTGCACACAAGCAGGGGAGAGAGGCAGAGGGAGAAGCAGACTCCCCGCTGAATTGGAACCTGATGTGGGGCTCAATCCCAGGACCTGGAGATCATGACCTGAGCTAAAGGCAGATGCTACCCAGGCACTGCAACAATTTATTTCTTTAAAAACTTTTCCAGGGGCGCCTGGGTGGCTCAGTGAGTTAGGGCCTCTGAGGCCTTTGGCTCGGGTCATGATCTCAGGGTCCTGGGATTGAGGCCCGCATTGGGCTCTCTGCTCAGCAGGGAGTCTCCTTCCTCCTCTCTCTCTGCCTGCCTCTCTGCCTACTTGTGATCTCTCTCTGTCAAATAAATAAGTAAAATCTTAAAAAAAAAAAAAAAAAAAGCTTTTTCTGTCTTATATAACTTTCCTATCTTACATAAGTCAATAGCTGTTTACTCTGTTGTTCATTTGTTTAAGTATTTATTGAGTATGTCTGTGTGCCTAGCACTATGCAGTGGGCATTTAGAAGGTAGTAAATAAAAACAGACCTAGTTCCTGCCCTCAGAGACTAAGTTTTATGTGGGAAGATACATGTTTTAAAAACTAAACAAATACATAATTTCAAATTGTGCCCAGTGCTGAGGAACTGAAAGAACAGAATGGCTTTTGTTGAGATAGGATAATCAAAGATCATGAATTTTAGACAAGACAGGCAGAAATGGAGCCATCCAGGTGAAAAATTGGGAGAATATGGGGACAATGTGTCAGAGGTCCTGAGGCAGAAGATGATGTGTAATGTTTGAAAAACTAAAAGGAAGCCAGTATTCCCAGAGTGTAGTCGGGTCTGTGGGGAGGGTGGCCTGGTATGTGAATGGATATTTATGACGGATTTTCTTTGGATGGCACAGTCGTGTATGAACCATAGGTTCATGTGAAGGTTTAGGCTGGGATGAGAGGAAAAGCAAGGAGAGTGTCAGGAAGACTGGTTAGAAGGCTGGTGATCCTGGTGACCGATGATCATCTGTCTAGAATAGTGGCAGGGCACAGGGACTGAAGTCTGGATTCAAAAGCTGTTTAGGAATAAGAATGAACCAGGTTTATTTGGCACTTGATTAGATAGCGGTGGGGTCAAGGAGTCCAGGATAGCACAGGCTTTTTAGCTTAGGCCACTGGCTAGTTATCTGTGGTTGGAAATAAGGAGAAAGTGAGCAAGAGTTCCATGTGGATATGAAGTTTGAGAAGCCTGTGAAATGCCAAAATGGAATTGTCAGATATCAGAAGAGAAACATAAGTGGAGTAGTTATTAGAGCATACTTAAAGATGGAGCAATAAATGAATCACCCACATATAAAGTTTGGAGAGAGGGGGTGCTTGGGTGGCTGACAGTTCAGTGTCCAATTCTTGATTTCAGTTCAGGTCTTGATCTCAGGGTCATGAGTTTGAGCCCCACACTGGACTCCACATTGGGCATGGAATCTACTTTTTAATTAATTAATTAATTTATTTATAAAGATTTTATTTATTTATTTGACACAGAGAGAGAGACCACAAGTAGGCAGAGAGGCAGGCAGAGATGGGGGCAGGGAAGCAGGCTCCCTGCTGAACAGAGAGCCTGATGTGGAGCTCGATCCCAGGATTTTGGGATCATGACCTGAGCCTAAAGGAGAGGCTTTAACCCACTAAGCCACCCAGGCGCCCCTGGAACCTACTTAAAAAAAAAAAAAGGTTTGGAGAGAGAGGAGGAGGAGATTCCAGGTTGAGTCCTGAGGAGCCCCTAACATTTAGAAATAGAAAAGCTGATGGAGTCAAGATACAGTCTTTTGATAGGAGCCAGTAATCATTGGTTATTGGGAGTTCATGAAGAAGCAAGCTAGAAGGATGGGAGGATGTGATCAGAGAGGAGGGAAGTTTGCATTTACGTTTATGCGTATGTGTTTAGCCTACTGGAGAAAATTTAATCCCAAATTAAGCGCTAATTTTCAAACACTGTCAAATACCCAAAGCAAACAGCCACAGGGAGTTTTTTTTCTTTTGATAAAGTTGTCACAGGAAGACACAGTAGCATAAAAGATACTGATTCTCCATGAATCAGGTCCTTAGATTTTGTGTAGTCATAATTCTGTCCCACTGGAAAGATTGGCAGGGGATGGGAATGATGGATTGGGGGAGGAGGTAGTTGGAGAAGAACAGGGAGATAGAGGCAGAATGAAATTAACAAAATTCTTTTTTTAAAAATAATATTTTATCTGGGGCGCCTGGGTGGCTCAGTGGGTTAAAAATATTTTATCTATTTGAGAGAAAGTTTTTTTTTTTAAGATTTTATTTATTAGAAAGGGCTTGTTTTAAGATTTAACAAAATTACTCTTAAATGTAACTGTAAGAATAAAATAGCTAGGAAACTTCTGGAAAGTAGGGGAAGATACTCTATAAGAAAATAAAACATTTTAAAGACAAAATAATTGGCACGGCAGTAAATAGATTAATGAAATAAGAGAGTCTAAAATAGACCTAAAACATGGCAGCTTAGACTGTAAAGATAACATTGCAAATCAGTTGAGGGAAATGGATTATTCAGTGAATGGTCAATAAAAATAAAACTGAATTTCTATTTTATTTCCACAACAGAATTAATTGCAAATTTGTCAGGAATCTCAAAAAATGTTCAGACTATTGAATACTGCATTAAGACTTCACATTTATTCTTCATACAGTGCTGTCAGATACTGTTAATATTGCCATGCCGCAGTTAAGGCTATAAGCCTTGTAAGTGGTGTAGTCTGTTCTCAGTCACCTTGCTATTTTGCTTTCTATCACAGAATGCCATAAGAAATGACAAACCGGGCGGGAGGTGGGGGAATGGTGGGGTGCGTGGCAGGTGTGTGTGTGTGTGTGCACGCGCATGTGTGTAATATAAATATGTGTGTATATGTGTATGGTCTATATAATGCAGGGTTAATAGCTGTACTATAGCAGCAGATCCTGCAAGCCAATGAGAAAAAAAAAAAAAAAAGAATGACCCAGGGTCTTTTTTTGATTGAAAAAATAAGTGAAACCATGCCAAAGCTCACGATAATCAAAAGATAAGCAAATTAAGGGTGCGTGGGTGGCTCAGTTGGTTAAGCATCTGCCTTCGGCTCAGGTCATGATCCCAGGGTCCTGCGGTTGAGCCCCACATCGGGCTCCCAGCCCAGCGGAGAGTCTGCTTCTCCCTCTCCACCTGCCTGTTGCCTCCTCTGCTTGTGCTCTCTCTCTCACAAATAAATAAATAAAATCTTAAAAAAAAAAGATAATTAAATTAGGATGAGCCCTTTTTATCAGATCACCAGATACTAAGATTTAAAAAGTAATAATACCCATTGTGGTTAAGTGTTGGTAAACATCTGTATTTGGAATGTGTATATCAGTCCAGCCTTTTTAGAGAGAAATTTAGTAAACCTATCAAATGGGGATGCCACTTGATATAAAAGTTTACCCTTACTAATTGTCTCTCAAATGCGTGAAGTTAAATATGCAACGATGTCATATTGTAATAGAACAAGAGTCTAGGAGCCCCTGGATGGCTCAGTCGGTTAAGTGGCTGCCTTTGGCTCAGGTC
The DNA here is from genome assembly GCF_022355385.1 of Mustela nigripes. Taxonomy (NCBI): domain Eukaryota; kingdom Metazoa; phylum Chordata; class Mammalia; order Carnivora; family Mustelidae; genus Mustela; species Mustela nigripes. The sequence continues at coordinate 137,242,168 of NC_081562.1, forward strand.
ATGATCTCAAGGTTCTGGTGTCAGGCCCTGTGTCTGTAGGTTGAACTGCCTGCTCAGCTGGGAGTGTGCTTCTCCTTCTCCCTCTTCCCCAGCTTGTGTGCATGCTTGCTTGCTCTCAAATAAATAAAATCTTTAAAGACAAAAAAGGAAAGGAAAAAAGTCTAGACTATCAGTACAGGACCAATTACATAAATATGGGCATAGCCATGTAATTAGCTCTATATATACTCAACTAGAAAGATGCCCATGGAATCAAAAAGAAGAAAAAGGCGTATAGAACAGTATGCACACTTGCACCTTGTAAATTTTTATGTTTGTATTAGCATTTTCAAGAAAAATCTGAAAGAACATGCCCCATTGATACTGGTTTTGGCACTTTGGAGCAGGTAGAGGTGGTCAGTCAAGGGAGAGGTTTGTATGGATGGACACATTAGCTGATTCATTTCTGTATTTAAATAATTTACAAAGAGAATATGTTAATTTTATAATTAGAAAATGGTTAATTTATAAATCAAAGGGTGATCTAACCTGATCCTTTCAAGTTTTAAGTAAAAAGTCTTTGTAAATCTTACAAACCTGGGAGAACTTCAAATTCTAACAAAGTGGAACTTAGAAATAACAAAATTTTACACCTTATTACCATTTTATTTTATTTGAAATCTCTCGGAAATAAGGAGCCTATATCGAAAGATCATTTAAATTATAGTAAAGCAAATTCAAAACCTTCATGGCCTTTTCAGCAATCCCTGCTTAGCTTTGAAGAATCATGTTCAGTTCTTTCCTCATTTGTGCTCCTTTCACAAATATGGAAAATTGTGTGCCGGTCCCTAAATGCACCATGTTTCATATATTTGCTTTGCACCTATTCTTCCCCTTCCTAAATTCCTTCCAAATCCCCCAGACTGCTCTGCTACTGTCTGCTTATAAGAAATCATATGAAGCCTTAAAGATATTTTCAAGTGTCCCATTTTTATTGTCTTCTATGAAATCTCAGCATCCACCCACTCCCAACTGAGCTTATATATAGCCACTCTACACCCAACACAGGTTATATATGACTTGGATGAATTGTAATTAATTGATTTCTCTCTCTTAACAAGTTATGAGCTCTCTGAGGATAGAGACTATATTTTTAGTATTAGTACCTCAAAGCCTAATGCACAGTAAGTCTTCAGTGAAGGTTTGTTTAAATAATTGGTTGATGAAACTGGTGTAAATGTTAAAAACGTGGATGTTAACAAACATAAAGCTAATCTGAACATTAATAGATTTCATTCATTCTTAAACATTAATTGAGCACCTGCTAGAGGACACCAGGAAAAGGGTGTCCAGTGCTGAACCCCACCAGTCTCGTAGAAGATTCTCACACAGGAGCAGGCACTTGTGACACATGGTAATTATGTAGGAAGATGTGTGCTTTGGCTGTGCATTTCAGGAGCAGGTAAAGTTAGGAGAACCTACAGCATTGTGTGTTTTGGCCTCAGGGGAGGCTACAGTGATAAACGGGAACTGGTCACAGAGGTCTGCCAAGCCGGCTGTAAGAGCAGGGGCACGGGAGGGGCCAACTCTGTTTCGGTTACCTTTCAGAAAGATTACTTTGGTTCCAGTGATTGGTGTGTTTTAGGAACTGTGGCACTGAATGAATTGTTCACAATTATATTTACATATATCCATGTGTACCTTGGAGTACTTATATTTTTTTATTTCTGTCTTTAAGCAACGAAGTGGAGAATCTGTTAAAGTGCACCAACTAGATGTTGCTATTCCCTTGCATCTCAAAAGCCAGCTGAGGAAAGGGCCTCCACTCGGTGGTGGGGAGGGAGAGGCAGAGTCTGCAGACACAATGCCGTTTGTCATGTTAACAAGAAAAGGCAATAAACAGCAGGTAAGAAACTGTCCTCTGTGCATTCACAATTGATTGTTAGTTACTGAGTTTAACTAATAACTGTTTTGTAGGTTCTAAGTTATCTTTTGCCTATGAGGGGAGAGTTGGAAACATTTAAAGTATTCAGAGGTAGAAATAATTTTATTTTAATATGTGTGGAAGACACATCTGACTTCTAGTGAATGGATATGTTTTAAAAGAAAGGACATTTATTTATTTATTTATTTAAGATTTTTATTTATTTGACAGAGATCACAAGTAGGCAGAGAGGCTGGCAGAGAGAGAGAGAGGAGTAAGCAGGCTCCCCGCTGAGCAGAGAGCCCGATGCGGGACTCGATCCCAGGACCCTGAGATCATGACCTGAACCGAAGGCAGCAGCTTAACCCACTGAGCCACCCAGGCGCCCATAAAAGAAAGGACATTTAAATCTTAAATTCATATATATTTGTTAGAATATATAAATACTTTGACTTTCAGGAGAAAGGTTTCATAAGTAAGCTCGGTGGGAAAGGAAAGGAGGATGATGACAGATACAGCTCCAGAAAATGTTCAGTTATTAAGATTTGTCTTGAAGGGGCGCCTGGGTGGTTCAGTGGGGTAAAGCCTCTGCCTTCAGCTCAGGTCATGATCCCAGCCAGGGTCCTTGGATGGAGCCCCTGCATCAGCTCTCTGCTCAGCAGGGAGCCTGCTTCCTCTTTCTCTGCCTGTCTCTCTGCCTACTTGGGATCTCTGTCAAATAAATAAATTAAATCTTAAAAAAAAAAAAAAAGATTTCTCTTGAAAATCATTGTTTTCTGACCTCTAATCTTTCTCCATTCTCCTTATACTGCTTCCTCCTCCTTTCCATTATCTTATAGACAGTCCTCAGAATAATTTCCCTGACTGCTAAACTATTACTTAAGGGATTCGTATACAGATTCATTGTTCATCTGTCAAATATTTATTGGTTATTGAGCATTTGCTAGATGCCAAATACCAAGTACTGAGACTTTGGTAATCTATAAGATAAAATTCCTGCCCTTGTAAGTTCACATCCTGCCAAGGTTGATAGACAAATGTATTTGCAAAGAGTGCCGTGTGCTATGAAGAAAAAAAAGCTCAGCTCTCAGATACAACTCTAGGATATATCACCCATTACCAATTCTGTAAAAATTTTCTCACATTTTAACATTTCTGAAATCAAGTTGCCTCCTAGCATTGATTGTATCTTGTGATAATTTGCAGCATTTTCCTGCTTTAGTGGTGTGTAAAATAATGGAGCATCTTAAAATTAGGGAACATTATGTTCTATGAAATATGGTAGCTACCACAACTTACTATAGATAAGTCTATAATATAGACTTATAATTATGGACTCTGTAATAAGTCTGTTATAGATAAGTCTAATAACCTGGCTTCTGTATTCATTCAAACAGTCATGTAACAGGTAATTTGTTGTTCACTCTGTATGTACCAGGCACTGTCCCAGGTGCCGAATATACAGCAATCACCAGAGTCCCTCCTCTGGGCAGGAGGGGGTGGGGGCATGGGGCAGGGCTCTTGGGGGAGTTGAGGAGAGGGGAGTTTTCATTCCAGTGCTGGGAGGCAGACAGTGAAGAAACACACAAGGTGAGGTTGAGGGAAATCCCATGAAGGAAAATAAAGCAAGATAGAGGCTAGAGAGAGACAGGTGGGGAGAGGGGGAGGGAGCCTACTGTGCTGAAGTGGATGGTCTGCAAGATCTCTAATGAGATGTCATCTGTGATGGAAGGGATAGTCTATTCCCTCCTCACCAGTACAGCCATCAAGAGATGGTGCTCAAATTAATTTTTTATCTTAGCTTTTGTCGGGTAATCTTATGTACTCAGGGGATCAGAGTTGTCCAGTATTTTGCTGTACTGCAAGTAAATCTTCCAGTATACAAAACTTGAGATACAAAACTTGTACAATTAGAACCCTGGAAAGGAGGGCCAGAGAAGGCTTCACATCATGTTGTATGTCAGCAGTTAACTTTGGCTCAGGCTCAGAGCACTGCTGTGTCTTCCAAACACTGCCTTCATAATTCTTTTCCAGTCATGGCCTTTCCTCCCTCCTGGCCTCTGGGGTTGTTGTGCATTTAGGGGAGCTCTGTCTTCACCCACCCTCAGGCCAGGTTTGAACTCTGGCAATTCCCCCCTACCCCATCCTTTACTCAGTCCCTAGAAAAATAAGGGTTTTTTCTAATCAAGACCCTAAATTTGGTGTTGAATCAAGATCTTTGCAAAACTGCTCTCAGAGCACCTGAAACTGCTAGTTCATCATGGTTCCTAGGATTCTCAAAGCCCAGAGTTTCTGCTTTTCTTTCCTAGGGACTACTACGTTCTCTGAGGCTCACTATTCTATTTCAGTCATTACATTTTAGGTCTGCTTCATTCTCTGTTTTCTTTAAAAGCTCTTAGCTCCTCCCCTACCCCATACCAGATTTTCTGGGTCCAAAAGAGAGGGGTTTTTTTGTATTTTGTTTTTGTTTTTGTTTTTGTTTTTACTGTGAAGGGCAGTACTTGGTGACTTCAGTTAGATGTGCCTTGGTTCCCATTCCAGTGCAGCTACTGAACATTTGTATTACTGGCATACTTCTTGAAACATTTTTCTTAATCTTTTTTTTTGAAAGATTTATTTATTTGAGAGAGAGTATGAGCTGAGGGGTGGGGGCAGAGGGATAAGTAGACTCCCCATTGAGTGGGGAGCCCTACTACATGGGGCTCGATCCCAGTATCCTGAGATCATGACCAGAGCTAAAGTCAGATGCCTAATCGACTGAGCCACCCAGGTGGCCCAAACCATTTTTCTTATCTAAAAGGGGGCTTAGGAACATCTTTCTGTGAAGATCAAATTGCACAAAATTTAAATAATCCGTTTCCTTCATTTGTCCCTCCCTTTTTTGAGGCACATGTGGAAATTCCTTTTAACTTCATCAATTCATAGATACCATTTGACCTTTTTAGGACATGCAGGCATAAATTAAACCACAGCTAAGAAACTTCTGAGCTTTGAAAAATAAATTCTTTTCAGCAGTCCTAAATTCTAAATAGTATCGATGGAAGTAAAACTTGCTTATTTTTTAGAAGGAATATTTTTGGTTTAAAGTAGATAGATTATATACTGTATAACCCATATAACTTTATACAAAATGAGGAGTGAAAATTTTTATTTCTTAAAATGTGAAATTTTAATTTTTAAGGAAACATTTTTATTGAACTTTACTAAAAATATATTAGCAAGATGAAGTGAGAGCTCAGAGTACTTGGTTAATAAGTAAATTTTCAACTCATAAACTTTATTTGGAATTTTGGAAAATGTTCAGTTTTAGGAACATTATTTGAAGAAACATCACTGGTATTTTGTGGTCTGAAAAAGAAAGTTACTTTGTTCTGATTTTTATTTCTTTATTTAACTTTTGGGTGTTGGCCCTTCTTGTGTAACGGTTTTTCTAGAAATGTGAAGTGTTTTGCCTTATAGGAATCTTTAGTTCTTAAGTGAATGATCTCTTTGTGTACCAGATTTCTGCTGAGAAATAACTTTCTTCTGTAGTCATTAGGAAAATAAAAGTAGGTACTGATGAAATGAGTAGTTGAAAAGAAAAGAGGATAATGCTATTCATAATTTATTTTTCTAGATTTAAATATTTATAAATTAGAATAGTGAATTGAAATAAGATGTTTTGGCTATTAAAATAGAAGTTTTAATAGAACCATTATATAATGTTTTAAAGAACTTTTTTGACTGCTCTAAACAAATGTACAGTATATTTTTTATATATAATATTTGTAAACAAACCATTTTTTTGCAGTTAATATTTATAAGGAGTCACCATTTGTTTTATATATCTTTTGACTATAGCAATTGATACTTGGGATTATGTATAGATATTTCAGTTTCAGCTACAGTTATGAAATAGCTTTAAAATACAGCCTAAGTTACCTTTATTGCAATTATTGCATTCCAGAAAATGTAGTTTAAAAGACTTTTGTCTTTTTGTCATCTAATTTGCTATAAAGTAGTAACTTTCTTTTAAAAATGTTTTGGCAGCTTTACAGTAAAGTCAGTTGGTGATGGTGGCATCAGGAAATTGGTCTCTTGTGCTCTCTGTATTTATTACACTCTCTTATATCCTTTTTAAGGACTTCAGAACATTTTCTTTTGCAGAACTTATCTCAAGTCAGTCTTATAAATGAATAGAAGCTTATATTTTTCATATTTTTAATCAAATCATTATGAAATTTCTTTTATAATGTTTTATTAGTGTGGTAAGTACCATCATTATTCATCTCTTTAGTACTGAATTGTGAAGGACAGTTTAAATGTTATTATCAGAAACCCAGAAAGGAGGAAAAAACGGCCACCCTGTTTTCTCTCGTAGTGTTTTAATGTGGTAACAGATAGAAGCATCTTTGAATTGCAGTTTGTGATTTCAAGAAATTATCTGTCTGCCTTTCTTATTGGGCAGCTTTGCCCTGAGTATTTTGTGAAACAGTAGTATGTCACTGTGTTTACATATATCTACACATGTTTAAAACCAGTTTGTAAAGTTATTAAGGAAAAGCAGCTAACTGAATAAGTAAGAGCATTATAATATTAGAGTCTGTAATTTACTTTGAGAAACTCAGATTTTCACTTTTTTTTTTTTTAAGATTTTATTTATTTATTTGACAGACAGAGATCATAAGTAGGCAGAGGCAGGCAGAGAGAGAGGGGAGGAAGCAGGCTCCCTGCTGAGCAGAGAACCCTATGCGGGGCTAGATCCCAGAACTCTGGGATCATGACCCGAGCTGAAGGCAGAGGCTTTAACCCACTGAGCCACCCAGGTGTCCCTCACCTTTCTTTATCCTTATCTCAAATAAGGCATTTTACTTGATGCTAGGAACAAAGAGTGACTTAAAATTTAGTTGTGATTCTTGAAACCTAATAGGTATCTTATATTTCACTGCGACAGTACTCAGCATTGCCCAGATTTCTTACTTATAATAAAAATAAGAAAGTAATTGAGGTGATGACAGTAATACCTAAAACATACTGAATTCTTTATTTCAGACATTGTTCTTTTATGTGTAAGTATATCTTTAAAACTAATATATTAATTTACATAGCTGTCTTTATTGATTTATACTGGCAGGTTAAATTTTATTCAGAGTATTTGTATCTCTGATATATCTGCTAACCAGATTTCACAATTGTTAAGAGAAGATTGGAAAATTGCTTTAAGTCATCATTCTGGAAATTGTCCTCATTCTTGTGGTCTTCCTGGAATTTGACATATCTGCTTCTGCTGTCATAATAATTTGACCCACCTCTGTTTGCAGTGTCTGGATTGTTTCGTTGTTGTTATTTTGTTTTTTGTTGGGTTTTTTTTTTTTTTTACACTTTATTTTTTTAAGGTTTTATTTATTTGAGAGAGAGAATGAGCAAGTGAGAGAGAGAGAGAGAGAGAGGACACAAGCAGGGGGAAAGAGTCAAGAAAACTCATCGCTGAGCAGGAAGCCTGATGCTGGGCTCTATCCCAGGATCCTGGGATTACGACCTGAGCCAAAGGCAGACGCTTAACCAACTGAACCTCCCAGGAGCCCCTGTAGTGTCTGTTTTAATCAGCTTTTCTCTACCAGTAGTTTATAGTACCTGGATTTGGGAATGTAGGTGAAACAGAATGCTTTCTTCATGCATAGTGCTGGAAATTTAAAATTTCGTTTTGAATTAATGCAACATCTCAGTAATTCTGCTTAGGAAGAGTAAATTTATTATGAGGCTTTTGTTTCACCTATTAAATAACATGTAAAGTGTCTGGCAGAAAGGTTATTTTGAGCTGAACTTTTTCATTAACTTATTTTTTGTTCATCTTGATTTGTGAAAAATAAAAGATGTATTAGCAGGAATAACTTTGTTTCAGTTGTTTTTGTTAGTGGAAATAAGACACATTCCTGATGTAGACTACTACACAGGCCTCAGGACAGTAGACAGAAGTAGTTAAGGTCTTCAATTTCTACTTGGTGGTTGTCAGTGTCATTCTGCTAAGAAAGTGATGTTTTTAGTTGACTTTTGATTTTATTTTTCTGCAGTTTTGGTTTCAGCTGTATAGTGACTAATGAGGGTGACTATTATTCTGAACTTTTGTTATTTTGATGCATTATTAATAGGTAATATTTATGGAGAACCTACTGTGTCCTAGGCACTGTACATATTTATCTTACTTAATTCTTATAGCACCCTAAAAGATAGTCTTGATATCATTTTATAGCTGAGAGAAAGAGTGTTCTTAAGTGATTTGCCGAATTGTACTAATATATAGTAGGCCTCAGCTGTGAACCTCATCTGTTTGACCACAGAAATCCATGGTCTTCTTTGCAGCACTGCCTGGCAAGTGTATATTTCATGAAAGCACTGATTGTAATGTGGAACCGAAAGGAAGTTTGGGGGAGGAGCAGGAAAAACACAGAGTCATAATTGTGGATGAAGGAGAAAATGGACTCTCGTCAGACCATAAACAGTCCACAGCTAGCCGTTTTTAAAAGAGATGTAGAGGATGTGTAAATGCTTTTTCTTTTAATTGAAGTATAGTTGACAAGAGGAAGTACTTTTTAAAATGCTATGTTCAGGATCATAAGAACAAGGAAGGGTAATCCCACCATTTGTGGGAGGTTTGGGGCCAGGCAGGCGGGGGCAGGAACGAACCAACCATTCACTTTTGCTTTTATCAACAAGAAAGATTTCATCCTGGCAGTTGGTAAGTTGAAGATCGGGTAAAATTAGATAGTGTCGAAAGGGATAATTTATGTACTTTAAATGAGTCCCAGTCTTTAGTTAAAAACCAATTATATCCTCAAAGACTGAAATAACTTCTATAAGTAATTGTAGAGCAGTTGTTGTTAAACTTAGAAAGTCGTTCATATTGAGGTAGTAGTCGAAAGTTCCTAATGGGCAAATAATTTCCTTGTTCAAAGAGCAGGGGAAAAATACATTCTGAAAACTGTACAATCCAGTAAACTTATATCACCTTTTAGCAGAATTCTAGATTGAATTTTGAAACAGATGATTTTAGTCATGAGGAAAATAAAAATTAAAACCAAAGTAAAAATGCCATTGTATACTCACTAGAATGGCTAAAATTAAAAAGATAGGCCATCCCAAGTATTGGCAAGGGTGTGGAGGAACCAGAACTCTCTTACACTGCTAGTGGAATGTAAAGTGGTACAGACACCTCAGAGAATATTTTTGTAGTTTCTTAAAAAGTAAAACACACCACAGGGTGCCTAGGTGGTTCAGTTGGTAAAGCATTGGACTCTTGATTTCAGGGTCATGAGTTCAAGCCCCACTTTGGGTATAGAGCTTACTTGAAAAAAATTAGAAAATACACCAGCTAGTCCCAGCTTTTCTTTACTAGCATTTTGTTTTTAAGAAAACTGGAGACCTGTGTCCACACAAACATTTGTAAATGTGTTTGTAATAACCCAAAATAGGAAGCTCAGGTGCTGTCAACAAGTAAGCAGATAAGCAGATTGCAGTATGTTCATATAAAGAAGTACTGCTCTTCGATAAAAAGGAACAAACTATTCATGCATGCCGCAACATGGATGCATCTCAGAATCATTGTGGGAATTAAAAGAGGCTGGACAAAATGAAATACATGTTGTATGATTCAACTTACATAAAATTTTAGAAAGTTCAAACTAATCAGTAGTGACAGAAATAGCAGTTGCCTGGGGTTGGGGTAGAGGAAAAGATGGGTTACAGAGGGACAGAGGAGTCTTTGGAGGTAATGGACATGCTCATTATCTTGATTGCAGTGAGGTTTTCTTGATTGAATGTGTATGTGTTTTTTTCTTTAAAAGATGGTTTTGAACTCATAAAATAGAAAGGGGGTAGTTTCAGAAAGTCTATCCTTGACCACTAAGAGCACATTAAGTCAAACTAATCTCATTGGGGAGAATGGGTAAAGTCTGCTAGGCTGGTAGCCAAATGGACTACCTTAAATATATTTGTATTTTGAAATAGGAGATACTTGGTTATCTACTGTGATAAAAATGAAATGCAGTCACTTGGGTTTGTAGATGTTTCTTTATATTTTTCATCTTTATATTTCACCTTTATATTTATATCACCACCCACTTTATATTTTTCACCTTAGTGTATCTGGCCTGGTGCATTTAGTGTTCTGGGTATTATATTTTAAGAGGAATGTTAACTGACTAAAGTGCATTATATAAAAGTGAGTATCAAGAGAGGACATATGAGATGATATGAAGAACCAGATTGTCTGATCAGATTCACATGAGTCAGAGACTTAAACAGTGTTAAGCTTTACTAATTCAAGGGTATAAGCATTCAAAATGGCATAGACCCAGCAGAGAGAGGATCCTGAGCACAGGTCTTTATGTCCTTTCTTTCCTCATCAGGCATGCCATTGATCCAGAGTATTTGAGAAGTTCTCTTAACTAAGGTGTGCACATTATCCACAACAGAGAGAATTTCCTTTTTGTGTTCAGATAGTTATGTAACTTACTCAACAATTTCCAGGGAGCTCTTAAACTCATAGCTTCTGTCTAGGTTTGTATACGTTGCAGAATCCTAAGCAGAGACGTCCTGCTAAAAACAAAAACATTTCATAGATAAGGACTCTCCTGTAACAGAGAAATAGATCTTACAGGGTAGTTTCTTAACTCTTCCTGTAGTCTATCTTTAGAAGTAAGAAGGTGTGTCAATACTAAAGATGGCGTAGATTTGTTTGTGGTATGGTCCGGGAGGCTGGAACTGGTTCCAGAGGATAGAAATAAAAAGGATGCAGGTTATAGCTTGCATAAAAAGCCTTTTTGACAATTACCCACACATAATAAGGTCTTTTTGATGGAAACTGATACCCTGTTGCTAGATGAGTGTTTCTAAAAAATGCAGGCAAGAGGAGCTTCTACTTTTCTTGAGATTGAATTTGATAGTCTTCCACTTCCTCGCCAACCTGAGTGGGTTTGTCTCTAGAAGAATAAGACTATTAATCTGTTTTATGTTCTTGGATGATACTGTCTTTATTGACTTAGAGGAAAGACATTATTTTTTCTAAATTTGTTTAATTCTACTTAGCATTTTATTTGAAATCATTTTTCTTCGATTTTCTCAAGCCATTTGTTTTTCTTTGTTATTTTTTCTCAGTTTAAGATCCTTAATGTACCCATGTCTTCCCAACTTGCTGCAAATCACTGGAACCAGCAACAGGCAGAACAAGAAGAAAGGATGAGAATGAAAAAGCTCACTTTAGATATCAATGAGCGGCAAGAGCAAGAAGATTATCAAGGTAAACAATCCTTTATAGGACAGAAGTGGAAAAGTTTTATGCTTTGGGGGCTTTTTAAATATAGAATATCAGGGGTTTTTTTACACTCTCCTCTTTGTAAATATTAAGCTTTGTAAATATTTGTCATCTTTGTAAATATTAAGCTAAAGAAATTGCTTTTATATTCCCTTCTGTCTTCACTTACTTGCAAAATAACAATGTCATTTTCAGCATATTCTGCCAGCTCCATAATTCAGGTTAGATTCTGTACTCTTTGGAGCTATGTTTGTAACTGAGATGATAATCACTTTTTAATTGCCTCATGTTGCCAGTCATCTGTGAGCAATTAATTCAGTACATATTTATTATCTCATTTGTCTGAGAATCCTATCTCGAGGACCCCATGCTTCTTCAGATTTGAAGGTATACTCAAATTAAGATTCTGGTTTTGTGCAGATGTACCCAACACTCTTCAACTAACTGGAATCTCATGTATAGAATCCACGAACCTCATTAGCCAGCCTCTTGGCATTTCTCTGGCACCCAGATTTTAGAGCCATAACATGACTGTTTATTATATAGCACTATATTGACAGACTGCTTTCTGTGCAAGAGAGATTGTTAAGTAAATAAATATTTGGTTTTCTATCTTCGAATCGTTCTAGAATCTCTTCTGGTAGATGATACCCAACATTTTTAACAATCAGTAGTAATGGCTAACATTCAGCAGAAGTGCCTACTACGGGCTGGGCACTGACTTCTGTACTTTCACAAAGCACATAAGCCTCACCACAATTCCATGAGATAAGTGCTTATTATTACCTGCATTGACATTTAGGGAAATGAACCGGAAGTCTCATAGCTAGTAAGTACCAGAGCTGGGATTTGAATCAATATTGTCTGGCTCCAGATGCTATGTTTGTAGTTATTGAACTAGACTGCTTCTCATACTGCTTTACTACCTCACACTTACGTAGTGGCCAGATTGACAGTATGGGGAATATTGGATAGTAAATGCTTAAGAGAGTGTCGCCTCTCTGGGTGTGCTCTTTCAGAACTTCTTAATCATTGTAGTCTGTGTGAGGGTTATTTTTCTTTAATCACCTACCTGACAGAACTAAAAAACTTGATCTCCCTAGGGTTTTATTTGCTTCATGGAGGGGAGTGCATTTACCACAGTTGACCACTTTTTCTGTTTTACTCCTGTGTACAGAAATGCTGCAGTCTCTTGCCCAGCGCCCAGCTCCAGCAAACACCAATCGGGAGCGGCGGCCTCGTTACCAACATCCAAAGGGAGCACCTAATGCGGATCTAATCTTTAAGACTGGTGGGAGGTAAAATGGTCTCTCTTTTTTTTCCTCCTTTAGTTACTTCTTTTTCATGATGTCTGTATGAATAAATTAGATAGTTTTGGATTATACTTAATGATAGAGGCCTAATTTTTAGCAAAATAGAAAAGTCTTTGAGTTGTAGATATTTGAGAAAAGAAAACATTTATGAAATAATTACAGTTCTTTGGTTTTTTAATTTCAGCCACATTGATCTTGGCTTTCACTCTGTGAGTGGACTTTTTTGGATTCTTTAATTTTCACTTGTGCATTCACAGAGATGACTAGTTATAGATGAGTTTGAGAGAAATCACACTTTTCTGTTAGGATTTTTTAGGCCAGTGTTGGATCATATTAACAAAAACTCAAAACCTATTTCCTAGACTTGTAAGCCTGCAGGTTGTTTGTTTTGGGGTGTTTGTTTGTTTGTTTTTAATTATAGAATATTCTGCTGGGATCCATGCCAGTTCTGCTTAAACTTGAGTTGCTTAAAGTGAAATAATTACAATTACATAAGGAATTTCACATAGAAGATCGCCAATAAGACCTTATTCATCTTCTTTTAAGGGAGAAAATTACTTTAAGTTTTTCTGGGATCTGATCTAAGGACCCATACCATTAACTCAGTTTTCTGTCTTATGGTCAGGTTATAATCAAAGATAACATTGGTCATGCTGCTCTTACTGATCTTCTTCAGGGTATTGGTGTTTTAGCCTAAGGACAGACGATAGGCCCAGGATGTCACCTTGCTGTCTGCGGCAGGCAAGGTGGATATGGGAGGGAGTGTGCTAGGGATAGGGAGCAGAATAGTTCATTACTGTGACAGCAGTGCTGGGGAAGTGTAAGTCTCTGTCTTGTACGCACTCTATGTTTGTGTGTACCTGATACATTTCTCTTTGACCTATATGCTGAAACAGCTCTAGTCAGATTATGGGTTAGCACTTTGGTTTGTCATGACAGTTTTGGGGTCTGTTTTTAACATCTAGTGAGTGTAATGTTTTTAAAAATCCAAGCTAGGACTGATGTACAAATCCATCTAATGGGTGCAAGATATTAGGTTATTTTTAATTATCCAAGCTTCATTAAAGTCCTTTAGTAAAACCTTTTATTGCCACTAAAACGTAGAAGCTAGGTAGTTTTAACAAGCCATGAAAATTTTCGTTTTCTGCGTTTTACATTTTCTTACAGAGCTTTGAATATATATCAGTGTTCTTAATACTGCCTGTTTCTCTTGTCTCCTGGTTGGCAAACAGATCTATTAGAATATTTTTATCTTGATGTTTTCCACCAACTTCACCTTTATGTATTATAGCTTCACATCTCTGAATGGCAAGATTTCTATTAATACCTAATCCCTTCTTGAATCAAGTAATGCAAATATAGTGCATTTTCCTAGTTTTTCCCAATTTTTAAATGTTTGGGTGGATTTAAGAATCAGTAACTATGACATTTGATACATATTTGATACTTGCGGTACGATTTGCCCCCCTCAGTTTTCACTCGTTCTGCACTTACCATGGGTTTAGTCCTACACTATGGCAAATTAAGAAGTACAAAAAGACAAAGTCTTTATGCTTAAGCTTATAGTCCAGTGGGAAAACTAAGTGTAGGTATTTGAAAGAGCTGATTTTGTCCAAGTCATTTAATTATTTAAACAGTCATTACAAGTTTATTAAGTACCAGGCATTTCTTAAGCAATAGGAAAAAAGATATGGGAAAACAGATGTGTAAATTTATATATGCTGATAGATGTGTAATAGATGAACACAAAGGTATGCCTTTTAGCTACCAGTTATTCAGTTGTTTATCAGAATTCTCTTTGTTAACTTGTGTTTTTGTTCCCTCCTTCCAGCCCCTAGTTAACCAAACTTGGAAGGATTGGCATGTGCTCTTTCTTCCTCACCTCTCACTGGTCTGGCTGACTGTAGTCTACTGCCCCCTCACCCCAGCCCCCAGCCACCTCCCAATGTTTCATCCTGTTTCTTTCAGGCTGCCTCAGCAGCACTCAGCACGTGGACCCTCTTTTTCTTGACATACTGTCTTCCCTGGGCTTATGTAGCTGTCTAGTCTTCTGGTCTTTCTTTTCCCTCCTTGACTGCTTCTACCTGTCTCCTGATTCCTTTATGGGCTTCCTTCTGCCTGGAGACACTCATGTCACTCAGGGTCACTCCTAGACCCTCCTCTCTTATCCCTGTACTCTCTGTGGGAGGTGTCCTTCCCTCCTGTGGCAAAGTTTCCATCCATAGCTATGGCTCAGGTCACAGGTTTTAGTTTCTGACTGTAGGTCTACCTGTCTTCTAAACAACCACCTAGGAGGTGTGTCCCTTGCCCTCAGGTCTCTCTCCTCTGTTTTCTGGCTCAGCGAGCAGAGGCACTGCTAGGCCACTTGTCCATCCTAGAAAAGGAGGTTTAAGTTTGGACTATTCTCCATATCTAATTAATTAACAGTTCCTTTGATTCAACTACTGAATACGTCTCACACTTGCCTATTTTATTCTACCTCTGCTGCAGACACCCTAGATCAGGCTGCTGTCACCACTTCTTCTTCTTCTTCTTCTTCTCCTCCTTTTTTTAAAAAGATTTATTTATTTATTTGACAGAGAGACATCACAGGAAGGCAGAGAGGCAGGCAGAAAGAGAGGAGGAAGCAGGCTCCCCGCTGAGCAGAGAGCCCGATGAGGGACTCGATCTCAGGACCCTGAGATCATGACCTGAGCTGAAGGCAGAGGCTTAACCCTCTGAGCCTGAGCCACCCAGGCACCCCAGCTGCTATCATTTCTTATTGGATTGCTGCCAGCAGCCCCCTGATTACTTCTCAGTCTCCAATATCAACCCCTTCTAATTCATTCTCTTTGCTGTACTCACTTTGTTCTTTCTAAATTTGCCTATCTGCTGTCTGAGTAGGTGAACTCTTCTACTTAAAACCTTTGGTGGCTCCTCATGGTTTGTAGGATAAAGTCCAAACTCCTAAACTTATTAACAAAGGCCCTGCATTATTGGGGGGGGGGGGCGTTTGTACTTACCTTATTGACTTTATCTCTTTCTCTTCCTCTACTCCCAACCAAGCTGGCCTTTTAAGTCCTTCTAGTTATGTTTTCTGTTTGGAACTTTCTCTTGTTTTCCTCTGGAAATCTCCTGTTCTTCCTTCACATCTTACCTGATAGTCTCAAGTCTGACGTAAGTTGGTGCATATATGCTGCCCTGTATTTCCACAGACTTTGTCCTGTGTAATCATCTACTAACTTGTCTTTATATTCCCCATGAGACTGAAGATTGAGGACAGAAGTGAAGCCTTACCTTGTTTTCTGTTAGAAATCCTCCATGGCTCTTGGGCCTAGCACATAGTAGATGCTCAGTTAATATTTGTTGACTGGACAGAGAAATGTGGAAAAATCTGTATTTAGTCATTTAATAAACTTTTCCCCTAAGCTCTGTCCCCTAGCCCTTTCCTCTTTTCCTGATTTTGTGAAAGTCCAATTCTTGAGTTACCATCTCTTCCTGTTTTAAAATCTCTTCTTAAAGTCATAACTCAATAAAAAATGCTAACTTATCCATCATTCTTAAAAATGGCTTTCTGTAAAATATTACGGTGGTCTTATAATACACTGGTCTTATAATAAAGGCACAAGTGAGCATGGGAGAAGAGCAAGCAATCATGCAAACATAAGCTTTTGACCAAATATTCTTTGCCATTTTTTTAAACATAAATTTTAAGTGAAGAAATGTAGTCATTTGAAGGAACATAACTGGTGGGGTGGAGTCTCCTGGTGGTTTGGCACCTCTTTATTTATTTTCTATTTTTAACACTGGGCCAGACAGTAGAAAGATGTGTATCTAGAGCAGTGGTTCATCAGATCCCTTAGGAAGAATGTGCTGTGAGATGAATTCCTAAACAGAGGAGGGGGAAGAGAACTTGAGTCAGGTCTGAGAAACTGTTTTCAACTTGTCTCTTAACTTGGCTACCATTTATTTTAAAAAAAATTAGTTATTAGTATTGTCTATGTTATATGGCAGATAAGGAGAAATTCAGTTGGACACTGGTTATTAAAGCAGATTTTGATAGGTTCCCAGGCATTAATTATAATGATTTAAAAATTTTTCTAATCAAAAGTGATCCTTAAAATAGGCTTGAATTAAAATTGCAGCCCTTCTCACTGGGCAGTGATACCCTAACAAAGGATAGGCATTTGCTTATAATGCATTAAAATTGTAATAACGTTCTAGTAAAACAGTTAACCA
This sequence comes from Mustela nigripes, assembly GCF_022355385.1. Lineage (NCBI taxonomy): Eukaryota > Metazoa > Chordata > Mammalia > Carnivora > Mustelidae > Mustela > Mustela nigripes. The sequence continues at coordinate 137,258,891 of NC_081562.1, forward strand.
GTGCAGAAAAGGTTGTTTTCCACTCTGCCAGTGTTGAAAATACTGTGAAACTTCACATCTTCGGCAAGTATTAGTGCTGATACAGTTTTTGTGCTAAAATTCATATGAATTAAACCAGTGCTCCTTTAACTTTAAAATACGTATACATATAATTATATATATATATGGTTTTGTTTTGGTTTTTGTGTTTTTTTGTGTTTTTTTAGAGAGCGTACCCACACGAGTAGGGTTGGGGGGTGGGAGAGAGAATCCCAAGTGGGCTCCACATCCAGCATGGAGCCCAGTGCAGGGCTGGTCTCATGGCTCTGAGATCCTGACCTGAGCCAAAATCAAAAGTCAGTCACTCTGCCAACTGAGCCACCCAGGTGCCCCTAAATATGTATTTTAATTTTCGTGGCTTTTATTAAACTGCTAGTTTTCACTCATTTCTAACATCTCTCGGGTGATGTCAAAGCTGCTGAAATACAAATGACACTCCAAGTAGAGTGTTATACTTTAGGACTTCTTTTAATCCATCTTAAAGATATGTGCTTTTGTTTAAGATTTTATTTATTGGTGAGAGAGAGCAAGCAAGTGAGTACAAGCAGGGTGAGTCAAGCCCAGAGGGAGAAGCAGACTTCCCACTGAGCAGGGAGCCCGGTGTGGGACTCCCGACCCAGGACCCTGGGATCGTGACCTGAGCTGAACACAGATGCTTAACCAATTAAGTGGCTCCAGCACCCTGAGATGTGCATTTTTTATTAGAATTTTTCTTATGTCCTTATTATAAAATTAAATAAATGATACTTTTGTTTTAAAATAGAGTCCCTTAATTGAATAGTTTAACTAAAAAGTATGTTGTATTTTTTGAGCTCTTAAATTTTTAAATCTCTCAAAATGATTGTTTGCCTATAAAGCAGTCAAATGACAATCTATACTATATTCAGGGATATATTTATCTTATCAAAGACTGGGCATTTTGGGGGGCACCTAGGTGGCTCAGTGCGTTAAGCCTCTGCCTTGGGCTTAGGTCATGATAGGGGCCTTGGGATCAAGCCCCGAATCTGGCTCTCTGCTCAGCGGGGAGCCTGCTTCCCTTCCTCCTTCTCTGCCTGCCTCTCTGCCTACTTGTCTCTCTCTGTCAAATAAATAAATAAAGTCTTAAAAAAAAAAAAGACTGGACATTTTTCCCCATCATTTATTGTATTTATTTAAAATATTCTATTTTAGACCATTTGACTTGACTTCAGGAGAGACACTCTCTCAGGGAGTACTTGTGTTATTGACCTTGTTCCATTCAGTTCAGTCCTGTAACAGATATATTGAGCTGAAGATACACTTAGCCATATTCACATCTTATTCTTTGAAATCTGTTTCTTGCTCATATAAGCTTCTCTGTGAGCAGTGAACTGTTAGTGCTGCCAGAGGACGCAGCGCCCGCTTGGTGATGGCGGCCAACTCCTCATCTTGGTGCCAGGTGTCTGCAGGCTTGCCTCCTCCTGACACCTGTGGCGGGGGAGTCTGTTCAGGGTCCTCCCTCAGCTCCCTCAGCACTGCTGATCCCTGCATCTCCATCTTCACCTGGCATTCCCCCTCTGAGTGCTTCTCTATCCAAATTTCCCCTCCTTAGAAAGTCACACTGGATTATGGGCCTGTCCTACTCCAGTGTGGCCTCATCTTAACTAATTACATCTGCACTGACCCTTTGCAAATCAGGTTGCATCCTGAGGTCCTGGCATTAGACTTCAACATGCGGGTTTGGGGGGGTGGGGTGGACACAGTTCAACTATTATACAAACTCTAAGTACTCAGCACCTTAGAAGGTAGTTACAGGCAAGATTCCAGGACCACCTGTCTGATCTCCATCAGAAGTGCTCGTTTAAGTACCCCTCTGCTCCTGTTGTTTCTGAGTAACAGTAGGAGTTTGTGTGCTCTTTAAGAAGCACGGATTTGCCTGGGACACCTCAGGAAACAGCAGTTGGTGGTGTTGAGGGGGCCTTTTCTTGCCAGAAGTTTGCCCTCAGCGCTAGTTCTTTTTAACGTTGCCCTGTTTGTGCCTCCAGGAGACGTTGATCCAGCAGCACGTGTCATTTCATTAGGTCCTGTATCTGATGTTGTGGATAGTGGAGTCCTCCAGCAATTGAATGAGAGCAGTGGACACATCTCAGCATGTCGGTCTAGAGAGTTGCGAATCCAAACCTGGGACAGGCTGGGGCCGTGAGGCGGGAACAGCAGCCTCTGCCAACACCGGAACAAGCCGAAGCTTCCAGATAAGGCGTAAAGGCCTTTTGTAATGGAAATCACGTGAGGGTTAATCTTCTCTTGTGAATGGCGGTCAAGAAATGAGATGGTTAACTTGACTACTGAGCAGTTACACCAAGAAGAGCGTCAACGAGATGACTGAGCCAGAGAAGAAACGGTTGTGATGGTAATGGTATGGGGGAAATGAACTTGAGTTTTAAATTTGATTTGAGTTACAGTGTCTCTGAATTGAACATCCCATGTTGGAAGAAGATACATTTGGGGGCTCCAGGACTGCAGTAGAAAAGTATAGAGCAAGCAGTAAAACCTTCTAGTAAAAACTTACATGCAGGACAACAAAATGATGAAAGATAACCAAATACCAGATAATCCACCAGGAAGGCTTTTGTTTAGGAATTTGTTTCAAGAGGAACAAGGGATGAGGGAGAAAAATCAGTTTTATCCATCAGAGTCAGTAATACAAAATTGCCTACTAGGGTAAAAGAGAAATGTGAAGACTTCTACTACACAAAGAGCAGGAGTTCAGATGGCTTAGAGGAATCTGACACCAGCCCAAGAACAGGGAGAGTTGAGCCCATTGTAAGTATCATAGAAAACAAACAGCGTACCAGTCAGCATGTCACAGAAAATGGACGAAGGACAACAAGGAAAGGGGATCAGAAGATTTTGTTGACCTTCATGGGTTTACAGCCTCTGTCTTTAAAGAAAGTATGGAAACAGTAGAGCTTTTATTTTGCATTTGTTTTTGTTTTGTTTTGTTTTGTTTCCCCCCCCACTAAATAGAAATGAGGGTTCTTAGTCTGTTTCTGGCAATCTGTTAATTTATTAGGATAGTTGTCTTTCGTTTGCTTTCCGATAGGCATAGTAAATTTAGTTAAAGAGCACATCTGTATGCTACAACTTGATTACATCTTTTTTTTTCTAGCTATTTTGCATTTTTTTCTTTTACCATGTTTCAGTTTCTGCATGTAGAATTAAATAAGAACAAAACTTGTAAAGTTGTAACATTTCACATGGAAATGCTGCCCGATCTTCACCAGCTTCAGAAATCTGACCTTTGCCGATGCTGCAATAAAGTGTTGTAATTTAGATTTGCCATGGTTGTGTTTTATTTGGTTTGGGTTTCGGAGATTTTATTAAATGGGTAGGTCTTTGTCTTCAGAGGTCATCCTTGTTCTTTCTGAAATAGTCTCAGAGATGGTTTCTTGGGCATATCTGTGGTAGTGCTACTCTCCCTCTAGCATTCTGGGTTTGCGTGGTTTTCCTGGGCTCCTGAGTTACCTCACCTGAAGGTCTGTACACAGATTAGCCAGCCCATGGAGACCAGTAGAATAAGCATTTTTAGAATGGGCTTAAAGCTGGTTAGTTGGAAAAGGTTGACATGGTCTGGCCTAGCGTGAGGCAGCATTTCTGGTTTACCCATGTGTGTGCAACAGGATTGACAGACGCCTCTGTGCAACTCAGAAAGGAACCACTCTTCTCAGTTTCTTTCCAGGTGTTCATTTCAGGGCAGCCTTACACAATCCAGAAGACATGATTGTGATCGATATTTCTAAAATGCATCTGAGGGTCATTAGAATTTGAAAAGAAACAAACTTTTAATTAAAAAAGGAAGTTTCAAAACTCTATTAATCACATTTTTCCCACCCTCACTGCCATCTTTGTCATGGTTTGGTATGCCGTTACTTGTGATCCTAGGTTGGGGAGAATGGTTTACAATTGTTATTATTTTTACATTATTTCTGAGTTTTAAATTGTTAGAGGAAGCCAGAGATAATTCAAATGTTATCATACACAAGGCAAAGAATATCTGAAAATCAGCTGTGATAATTCACCTTCAATCTTTCATCTGGAAAGGATAAGGTCACTAGCAGGTGTCCCATGTTTTGGGAACTGTAAAGAAAGTGGACCAAATAAGGTGGAGTGCAACATTGGTACTTGACTCAGCTTACTGGAACTGGAACCAGATAGATTACTGGTGACCAAAAGATCAGTGCTATGTAAGATAGGTTATGTGTTAACCATTAATAAGCTTGCGTCTATTAAAAATAAAAGGGGAGAGCCTCCTGACTTTTGGGAAACATTGTGATTCTCATAACTTTGTCAGTCTTCAGGGCCTCTTTTTCCTCTTATGGTCCATTAAAGGTAAGCAGATGTTAACAAATCTGATTAAGGCTTTGAACCCTTGATTCCTTTTGGGAACTAATGAGCCAAAAAGGCCTCTGGGCAGCCTAAAGTTCCCTCCTCAGATGAGTCCCTGGGGTTTACTGTGGGAGTCGCCCATACCTCGAATGTTCTCCATAGAGTCATCACCAACATGCCCATGTAAACCTCAGCCAGGAAGAAGGAAGACCAGTAGTAGCACACACCAGGAAGAGTGGAGGAGGAGCAAGACCAGAAAGCTAACAACCACATGAGCAAGACACAGACACACAAAAGATAAGAGAACGTGGTGCAGAGCCGGGCTGTGTGGGGTGGTGGTAGTCAAGGAGTGTGTGGGATGTTAGTACTGGAAGAAGTAGTCTACAGATGGTAAATCGTCCTGGAAAGTGTGGCCATTTTACCCCACTTAATGCGATGGGGTCAGTCATTGGTGATACCAGATTTTTTGTAAGCAAAATTTTTATAGGAAGGAAATGGGTCCAGAGTGGTAAGGCCAATGACAAAGAGAGGTAAACCTCAGATTTCCTAATAGTCTCCCACTGTAGTATATAATCTTGATAATACTCATCATGGAAAACCTGACATTTAAAAAATATACAAAAACCTCATAAAAGGCAGAGGTGGAACATTTTGTGCTTCCTTCTGAAATGATTTTAAGGTTTTTACATTTATGGATGATCTTCTGCTCTCCAGAAGCCCAGTGTGCTATGTTGTCACAAATGAAAGATACCCAATTTGAATTTGCTTAAACCCATGGGAGACTAAGGATCCTAATGTTTAAGCCAACATGGGAGTATTATTGGGCTTTGGAAGTAACGAAATGCAGTACAGATTCACACTGTGCTTTCTGCTCCTCCGCTTTGTTCTTCCTCAACTGTCCCAAGTCTCCTCAGGCTGCCCTCACAGAGTACCACAGACTGGGCAGCTTAAACAGCATTTCTCACAGTTGTGGAGCTTGGAAGCCCAGGGTCAAGGTGCTAGCGTAGTCAGGTTCTGGTGAGGCCTCTCTCCCTAGCTTGCAGCTGGTGGCCTTCTCACGGTGTCCTCACTCTTTGTCCCTCTCTGCATCCTCCATTTCCTCCTCTTGTAAGGACACCACTCCTATCACATTAGGGCCCCACCCGAGGACCTCATTTAACCTTAGGTACCTCCTTTAGAGGCCCCTTCCAGGTTACAGTTGCCCTGGGGATTGGGAGTTCAACCTAAGAAATTTGGGGGGCAAGATTCAGTTCATAGCAGTCACTGTAAACTTGGCTGCCAACATCTCCTGAGTCTTCTCTCTAGTTACAGAGATGACCTGATGGTCTGCGGCCACATCTGCATGTTACTCAACCCGCAGGCTGTGTTTGGTGCAGGTGTCTGACCTTGGGCTAGTGAGCTATGCTCAAGGGGAAGGCCCTGCAGTACCATGGCTGTCCTTGCAGGGGCCTTAGCAATTATCCAGGGAAGGGCCAATTCCAGTACTCGCTTTTCCAAAATTGGGTTTCTCTCAGATTTTATTTATTTATTTTAAGATTTTATTTATTTATTTGACAGATCACAAGCAGGCAGAGATGCAGGCAGAGAGAGGAGGAAGCAGGCTCCCCACTGAGCAGAGAGCCTGACGTGGGGCTGAATCCCAGGACCCTGGGATCATGACCCAAGCCGAAGGCAGAGGCTTAACCCACTGAGCCACCCAGGCGCCCTCTCTCAGATTTTAAATGTGAGGTTTCCCGCACTGCTATCTCTCAAAGTTTGGTTTTTAAAGAACCCCAAGTGTTTTTATCTATACAACCTCTTGTTATAGCATCCCTTTTACTTTGTGTGGCTGCATCGAGGTGTAGCTGTCCACCTCGCCATCTGATGCATCCTTATTCTTGTTTCGGATGAAAATAAAATGAAGGTGGGATCCATTTAAAACAAATTTTAAAATACCTATCATCCTATAGTAAAATCACATTTTTTACATTTATTGAAAAAAGTTTTTTCCCCTTTAACCTTTGGAAATCCGAAGGACACTCAGCTACCTGTTATCTCAACAGATAAGCTTTCTGGAGGAATAACTTAGAAAATTGTTGGATTATTACTCAAATGTTTGTTTCCTTGGAAGTCATTCTAATTTTCTAGTTTTTGAGGAAAGTATTTCAAATTCTGTAGAGTGTGTATGTGTGTATACAAATACTCATATTTTTATGTCATTCTAGTTCTATGAACTGTTTGCTTTGTGATCTAAGAGGTAAACTTTTTATAATCTAAGAGCTGGGTTTAATGTGTCTCCCCACCAAGAGTTGTGTGCATCTGTATACACTTGCCATTAGGGGGTGCTTGGGTCTGGAACATATTTTCAGTAACACCCAAAGGCAAGAAATGCCTGCTATGTTCAGAGGGGCAGTGACGGCTCAAGGCTGACCTCTGATCGCTCACTCGTTAGTTGTAGATTGAGCACCATCTCTGACACTTCCTACCTATACGACCTTAGGTAGTTACTAACCTCTAGACCTCGGTTTTCTCATCTGTAAAATGGGGTAACTTTTTAGAGTTGAATGAGGAAATAATGGGATAATGGACATGAGGGTCTTAACACAGTGGCTACAGTGTAGTTAGTGCTCAATAAAGGTTAACTAGTAGGAGTGGTGACAGTAGTTGTAGTAACCGTGGCTTCTATGTGCCACATGCAGTGTCAGTGGCAAAGTTGACTGACACACTCTTAGCGCTCGAAGAAATCCTAAATCCTTTAGGTGTTCAGGCAGTAAATATGAAGTTCAGACATGGGTGAACTTCACACGCATGACCTCCAACAAACTATATACATTATCACCCACAAACAGATGTCCCCCAAAAGCAGTGGGAATGCCACCCTTCAAGTGACTCCAGCCTGGACTAAGCCCTCTTTCCTTGCCAAGTAGAAAAATAACATCCCATCTCCCCAGAGGATATTGGCCACGTAAATTCAGTCATAAACCTTTTACTTTCTCATTGATTTTTTCCCCTATCTCTAACTTCCTCAGTAGCAGAGGGTTGCTGGTCAATTTGACTATTAAGGAAAACTACGTGGTGGTCCTACTTCATCCGACTCCAAAAGTAGGGTAGCTTCTGAGTCCTCCTAACATTCCTGAACGAGATAGAACTGGTTATTGGGTCAGGCCATGCCCATTGTTTTCCCAAAGTATATCATGGATGAGGTCAGACTGACCAAATGCCCGGGTGCTCTTTGGAAGAGATGGGTTCCTTGAAACTCCACGGGCTGGCCATGTCTTCCAGCAGGCAGGATGGGCCAGGAAAATACTTGAGAGTCATGTTGAGATGCAGGTGATGTTTTTGCTGGGCTTCTTTGTGAGGGCGTTGACAAAGAATGAGAAGTGAAGGGGACAAAACAGGAAGCAGCTTTGAAATGATAAAGTGGAGTTGTTCCTTGGTTTAACCAGTTTGACTCCCTGCTTATGTGTGTAGCACCAGGCCATGTGGGGCTTGGCCTTCAAGCCAGTGAGTCCACGCTTGCTACGACTTCTTTGTACACAGGGGCCATTGATGAAGCCTTGAGAATATGAGGAATTATAAGGAATGGCCCAAATGCTTCAGAAATGTATAACCTTGATCAAAGCTGCACTCAGAATGTGTACCCTTCCACATCAATGCAGGACCAACTACTGCACGGCCCCCCTTCCATGACCTTGGTGTGGCAGAGTTATGCTGGACAGCGCCAGCTGGAATTTCGGTCCTGCCCCTTGTTGGGTAAGTGTCATAACCTAAGCCTCATTTAACTCATTGGGACAATGAGAAATGATAAATCTTCCAAGTTGGTTTTGAAAATTGAATATGAAGTGTTTAATCAACACTTGGTATGTGCTAGGCAGGGGTGCGGGGATGCACAAGGCAAAATCCCGCTTCTACAGAGCTTACCATCTAGGAGGGAGAGACGTAATTTAAAAAAAAAATTAGGGGCACCTGGGTGGCTCGGTGGGTTAAAGCCTCTGCCTTCGGCTCAGGTCATGATCTCAGGGTCCTGGGATCGAGCCCCACGTCGGGCTCTCTGCTTAGCAGGGAGCCTGCTTCCTCCCTCTCTCTCTGCCTGCTTGTGATCTCTCTTTCTGTCAGATGAATAAATAAAATATTAAAAAAAAAAAATTAAGGGTCAAAGAAGCCTCGAGGGATGGCTCCTGTGGTGTGTCTCCCAGGCCTCCTTGGCTGAAGGCCTTGTTCCAGGAGTGCTGCTGCTGGCGGCCTTCACTCCTTCTAGAATTGCTGGGCTATAGGTGTTGCTAGGCGTGCCCTGGGGCTGTCCACACATGGAGACTGGTCAGTGCAGGAGTATGAAGGCCTGGCCATCCTCAGCCTGGGTCAGGATAACTCCAGGGCCTTTCCAACTCCCCATGGGTGTGTTGTTGGGCTTGCGTCCAAGCTCACTTGCCCTTCTACCCATGCATTCTGCTCACGTTTCCACAGAGGTTGATCCCAAGAGCCCTTCCTGATAAACATTCTGTCTCTGAACTCCTCCTCAGAGTCTGTTTTCCTGAGACTACACTGTAATGCAGGTACTGTGCTGGCTAGGGCACTGTGGTCAGCCGGCTCCTTGAGACTGGGCCTGTAGAGAAGGGGTGCTCCCTGCAAGGAAAGTGGGCTCAGCCAAGATGTGAATGACAAGGACCAGCCCTTGGAGATGGGGGACACACATTCCACAGGAGACTGGAGAAAAAGCAAAGAGCGTGGCACATAGAGGGACTCAGGGAAAAGCCAACAGGAGGCAGGGCCCATACCGGAGAGGATTTGTAAGCCAGAGTGAGAAATTTGGATTTCCTTCTAGGTGTGACAACACTGATTTGCTCTGATTTTCATGGGTCACTCACTGCTGAGTTGAGCGTAAGAAACTTGTGAGGCAGGAGCCCAGAGGAGAGGATGAGAGACAATGGGGGTGATGGCGGCAAGAAGGATCAGATTTCAGACCTATTTCCCGAGGGCCAGCTGGTGGGTTCTGTGGAGGAGGGTGGGGGAAAGAACCTGAGCAGTTGGGTGATGGGGTGCTGCAAGAGACAGTGTCCAGGGGGTGTCATTCCTGGGAAAGGGAGCTACATAGAGGCTCCTGCTTCCTCTGCTCGACTGGTCTGCAGGGCCTGGCCCCACACCTTGTGTTTTCGCAGGCTACCAGTGAAAATGGCTACTGCCAGATGCACCTGGTTTCTGGAGACTTCCTAGTCTGTGGGTGAGTGGGCAAAGGTCTAGACCAGAGAGCTGAGATCACGTAGCCCTGGAAAAGGGAAAGGAGGCACCAGGGGCCTCTTCTCCAGAACTGCTCCACATAAAACTTTAAGAGCTCAGGCTCTCCTTGTCCTCTGGGACGTGTGGGCCCCAGTGCTGGGCCCGAGGCTTGGTGAGTGAGGGAAGGCTCCCTGCAGGGCTGTGCAAACCTGTGAGAACAGGGCTGACTGCAAACTGATCTCTGGCTCTCTGTTCTGTGTGACCTGGATTTTCCTTTCCTTTTAATTTGACTTTTGTTTGCTTGCTTTGCATTGTCTCTGAGCGACTCAGGAGACATAACAGGCAGCCGGGCTGGCGGTGTCGTTGCACACCTGGGTCGGGCCAGAGGTCCTCCAGCCGCAGCCTGCAGGTGTCCCTCTCTGAGGCCAGTGCTCAGCAGCAGAGCCCTGGGCTTCCAAAAGGTTTGGGCACCAGGCAAACCACACCTACCTGGAGCCTTTGTCCTCTCCCTCCCCCTCCCCTGCCCACTGCAGTAGGAACCAGGGGAAGGTGCCATTGGACCAGCAAGCACAGCCCTCGTGGGAGAAAGGCTTCTGCTTACTCAGAGCCTGTCAGGAGAGAGGTGGAAGGTGAAAAAGAAGACTTGTGGCTGGCAGAAGTGTTTAGGTTTCTAGTGCCAGTCCTATGTGACTCTGCCCCCTCCCTAGTCAACCAGTGTTTCTGTCTTTTCAGTTCCCGCTGGCTCCAGCTGGAGAACAAATGTGGAGATCAAATGCACGAGAGGCGGTCAACCCCCTCGCATTACTGGGACAAAATCTAAAATATGCACAGGATCCCTAATTCCATTTGACTTTTTAAACTTTTTAGCTGGAAATAATCATAAACCCTTGAGAGGTTGCAAAAAACAGTACAGGGTCCTGCAAACACTTCATCCAGCAGTGGCTTCTTAGATGACAATAGTATGGTATCAAAACCAGGAAACAGACATTAGGTAAATACTGATAGACTACATACTGTCCAGTTCTCACTGGTTTTTATATACGCATTCATATAGGTGGTTCTGTACAATGTGATTCCATGTATAGATTCATGTAACCCCTCCACAATCAAGACACAGCTCCATCGCAACAAAGGAACTCATGAGCTAGCCCTTGTCACTGGGTAGAGTTTGAGGGCTCAACATCTACCATCCCTTGTGTCCAAGGGCAGGAGAAGATGGATGTCCCAGGATGAGCAAGGAGAGCACATCTGCCCTTCCTTCACTTCTGTTCTATTCAGGCTCTCAGTGAATTGGATGATGCCCACTGACACTGGGAAGAGCGATAATCTTTACTCAGTTGTCCGATTCAATGACTAATGTCTTCCAGAAACACTCTTCTACACAGGCCTAGAAATGTTTGCTGGTGATCTGGGCATCTCTAAGCCCAGTCAAGTTGACATATACAACTAACCATCATGCCTAGAAACTACTAATCTGGCTTCATCTCTATCGTTTTGCCATTTTGAAAATGTTATGTACACTGTGGACCTGTTTCCCTAGAAATCCATCCAAGTTGGTGCATGTGTCAACAGTTTCTTTTTTATTGCCGAGCAGTATCCTGTTGTGTGGGTGTACCAGAGGTTGTCTAACGATTTACCCACTGAAGGACATTTAGACTATTCCCATTTGGGGGCTGTTCTAGATAAAACTGCTATGAATATTTGTGTACAAGTTCTTTTTCTGCTATGGCAAAATATTTGCACAAAATTTACCATTTTAACCACTTTTAAGTGTAAAGCTTCCTATATGTTGAGGTTTTTGTGTGAATCTAAGTTTTCATTTCTCTGATTTAGATGTTCGAGAATGCACTTGTGGATCCTGTGGTAAATGCATGTTTGAGTTCATAAGAAATGAGTGATGGTACCAGGAATGTATGAGAGCTCGAATTTCTCCATGTCGTTGCCAGCATCTGGTCCCAACCACTGTTCTTTATTTTAGCTACTATTATAGGTATGGAGTGCTATCGCCTTAGTTCTAATTTGTACTTCCCCAGAAGCTAATGATGTTAAATATCTTTCTATGTGTCCATTTGCTAATCATTTCTCTTCTTTGGTGAAATGTCTATTCATGCCTTTGGCCTTTCTAATTTGATTATAGGCAGGCTTGCATTGGTGTTTTTACTGCATTTGTGTATTTGAGTTTTGAGAATTTTTTCTATAGATTCTGGATACCAAGCCCATTACATAGTTTTCAAATATTTTTCCCAAACTGTAGCTTGTCTTTCATCTTCCTAATGGAGTTTTCTTGTCTGCAAAAATTTTTAATTTTGATGAAGTTCAACTTACCTTTTTCCCCCATAAATTATTTCATGCCCAAGAACTCCAATCTTTGCCTAGCCCTAGTTCTCAAAGATTTTCTGCCACCCTTCCCTCCAAAAATAGCTTTATGGTTTTTACATTTTACATTTAAGTCTGTAATCCATTTTGAGTTTATTTTGGTGTAAGATGTGAGATTTAGGGCAAGGATTTTTTTGCTTAAAAATGTTCTGTTACATGTTACAATGAAGAGGCTATCATTCTTCCATTGGATTGCTTTTGCATCTTTGTCAGAAAAAACCAAAAACAAAACAAAAAGCAACCACAGAACATACTGTGTGGGTCTGTTTTGGTTTCCTTTTTTTTGTTCCTTTGATCTCTGTGTCTCTCCCTCTGTGAATACCACACTGTCCCGATTATGATAGCTCTCTAGTAAGCTTCCATATCAGGTAGAATGGTTCCTCCCATTTGATTTTGTCAAGATTGTTTTAGCTCATCTAGTTGCTTTGTCTTTCCATACAAATGTTAGAGTAAGCTTATCTATGTCTATAAAATATTTTGCCGAGATTTTGATAAGAATTGCATAATGATTTTTTAGCTATTGTGAAGGAATTATTTTCTTAACTTCATTTTCAGATTGTTCATTGCTCATATCTAAATGCAGTCAATTTTTTTTTTTTTACATTGGTCTTGTACCTTGTGACATTTTCTGACCCTTTAATTAGCTCTAGTGGTTGTTTTGTGAATTCCTTAGGATTTTCATCATACAGGATTATGTCATTCTGCAAAAACAATTTTATTTGTTGCTTTCCAATCTGAGTGTGTTTTATTTCCCTCTGTTACCTGATTGTGTTGGCTAGAATCTCCGGTACCATAGTTGGTAGAAATGTTGGCCGTGGGCATCCTTGCCTTGCTCTTGATTTTAGAAGGAAGCATTCTATTTTCCCCATGCTGTTTAATGCAGAGAAAACCATGTACTGACTAAGAACTAGCCTCTTGACAAAGGGGGTGAGTGGGTTGGGCAAAAGCATCCGGAAAAGATTCCCAAGATGAGTTGGGAGGAAGAGCTCACCGAGGTCAGGAAGTCTGTGAGTTTGTCATGACTTTCTGAAGCTGGATGGACTCAGGACCTTTTGAAGAGGTTGGACTCAGGACCACCAATGCTATGTCAGGCTTCACTGTGCTTCCATAACAAGGTAGATCTCTCCCTCCCGCCATACTCATGGAGGAGACAGCCAGAGAGCTTCCAGAGGGGCCTGTGCCACCACAGGGGACAGTCTCATTTCCTATCACTCCAGGGGATGCAGCAGAGTTGGGGCTGGGTAGGCAAACTGAGATGCTCCCCACTGTTGCAGGGAAGAAAGCCAGAAACCAGCCAATGGAACTCTTGTCTTGGGGGTGCTGCCAACAATGGACACCCATGAACCTTCTTCCTGTAGTAGGACCTTCATTTGTTCCTTCCTTCAATAATCCCTGCCCTTACTGAACACATTTGTCCAGCACCGACTAGATACAAGGCATCTTTCGAGACATAGCATTAGGTGAAATAGACTAACAAGGTTGTTATTCACCAGACATTTGTCATTTACAACAGAGACATGAGACTCAAACACATCTCAGGAACAATGTAAACTCTGACAAGGGAGGCATGAAACAACTGTTGTGGTCATTCTGAGAAAACAAACGACATGTCTGTGTGTTGTGTGTGTGCGTGTGTGTGTGTGTTTGTGTGTAGGAGGGTGGATTATGGTAGGTGGGAGCAGGGGAGTTCCAGGTAGGAAGGCACAGGTGAGGCCTTAAAAGATACACAGGATTTTGACAGATAACTGGCAGGAGCATGGAGTAGATCATCAAATACTCACATGGGTGTGACCCTCTTAAGATCTTGTTAAAATGCAGATTCTAATTTGGTAGGGCTTGGAGAGGGCTTGGGAGTTCTGAGAAGCTCCCAGGTAAAGCTGATGCTGCAGGTCAGAGGGTGGCTCTGAGTAGCCAGAGTGCAGAGAACATCTGCTATGATTTGGCTAGAGACTAGTGGGAGAGAAGGACAGAAGAACTGGACAAATAGGAAGGGCCAGATTCTAGCCTGAGGAGTTTACACTGTGTTTGGCAGGCAGTGCACAACCTCTGAAGGTATTTGGGTCATGAAGAGAGCTAACTTAGACATTAGGAAGATTGGCCTCTCACTCAACAGAGCGACAGAGCCAGACAACTAGAGGCAAAGTGATTTTTCTATTCATCTATCACCCAACCTACCCACCCATTCACCCGCCCATCCATCCACTCACCCACTCAGCCACCCATTCACCCATTCACCCACCCATTCACCCATCCACCCACCCATTCACCCATCCATCCCCCACCCACCCACTCAGCCACCCATTCACCCATCCACCCATTCAGCCGCCCATTCACCCATTCATCCACACGCCCACTTACCCATCTGTCTTCTGCTCACCATCCTCTTACAGTTTTTAGATGCCTATTATGCTCTAGGCCCTGGGGGAGGATGAAGACGACCCAGGCTTTCCTCCCACAGATCCCAGAGTCTAGTGTGATTAATGAACCCATATTATGTGTGCACGTTCCACGTGAGCACAGAGGGGGTGAACCAGGGGCTTCCTGAAGAAAGGGACCCTTGACAACTTTCAAAGAGCAGTGGGAGATACTTCGATAAAGAAGAGTCCAACTAGAGGGCACTACCTGGGCCAAAGTCAGCCCCAGCAGTGTGATGCATGTGGTTGCTGCTGGATGTTTGGGTTGACAAGGGCTCAAGAGGTATAGTTGGGTCCCTGTTCATAAACAGTAGGGACACACTCGCATGTGCACACACTTGCACACACACACACACACACACACACACACAGAGTCTCTTCTCTCTCCTTCTCTTTCTGGTCGTCTGTGCCTTCAGCTTCTTGCAGGCTCTGGGTCAAGGGCCCTTTGCCTATGACGAGAATGGGGTAGTGTGTGGTAGACCAGTGAAGGATGATCTATATCTGAAAGAATTCTGCAGAAGCAGACATTCCCTGCCAGAGAGGGTATCAGAAACAGATCCCCTGCTAAGAATATTTGGAGAGCCTGTGGGTCGCTGGTTTTCCACCAGGGTTCAGGCCATCTTAATGTCTCTCAAAGGTGAGAGTGGCAGCAGACCTGGCTTAGGTCTCATTCCAACCAAACTCTGCAGCACAGAAGAGCAGATCCACTTAGAGACCAGGATGACAGAGGGAGAAGAGCCTGCCATGGGCTGCCATGACCAAGTCCCAGGGACATTTAGTTCTCACAACTCTGGAAGTTGAAGTCCAGATCAAGGTATCAGCAGGGCTGGGCCCTGGGGAGGGCTCTCTCCTTGGCTTGCAGAAGGCCACCTTCTTGCTGTGTCCTCACATGGCCTTTCCTCTGTCATTTACAGGAGAGGGAGTTGGGGAGGAGGGAGAGGGGGAGGGAGCATGCATGCTCTCTGGTCTCTTTTCTTATAAGGACTCCACCCCTATTGGGTTAGGGCTCCACCCTTTCACCCTCATTTAACTTAATTAGAAGCCCTTAGAGCCCTATCTCCATTTTTTAAAATTTAAATTCAATTAATTAACATAGAGTGCATTATTAGTTTCAGAGGTAGAGTTTAGTGATTCATCAGTTTGTATGTAATACCCATTACATCATTACATCATTACATCACCTGCCCTCTTAATGTCCATCACCCACTTACTCCATCCCTCCACCTCCCTTCCCTCCAGCAACCCTCAGTTTATTTCCTATGATTAAGAAAGAGTGGCTTCCGGTTTGTCTCCATCTCTGATTTCATCTTGTTTTATTTTTTCCTCTCTTCCCCAAGATTCTCTGTTTTGTTTCTTAAATTCCACATGTAAGTAAAATCATTTGATAATTATTTTTCTCTGATTGACTTATTTCACTTGGCATAACACCTTCTAGTTCCATCCATGTCGTCGCAAATGGTAAGAGCCCCTTTCTTCAAATGTAGTCCCATTGAGAGTTAGGACCTCAACATATGAATTTGGGAGGGGACGTAATTCAGTCCATAGCAGCACCTACGGGACTGTCTAGTCCAGCCCCCTTGTTCCCTGATGAGGAAATTGAAGCTCAGAGAGGTTGAGCAGTTTGCTGAAGGTCACACAGCTAGCTACCATTGCACCCAGAATCAGATGCTGGGTCTGACATCTCCCAGACGCGTGGCAGAAAGAACAGTGTCTTCTGGCTGATGTGGCTGCATGTGGCGAGGCCTGCCATAGGCACCTTCGCCAGCAATTCTTTGTTTACATGAGAGACAAGAGCAGAAGGGAACAGGCCCACCCCGAAACCTAAAGGGTTTAGTTCAAACCTCAGGAAGACTTTCTGTTTGAAAGAGTTGAGTCACCGCCAAGTATGTCCAATGGCAATTATATTTTTTTTTTCTTTCCTTCTCAGGAAATGGCAGAAAGTTTGGCAAAGGGCTGGGGTACAGACTTCATAACTGTGAAGATCCTTCTAGACTTAGGTTTCTACACTGAATAGGAAATTATTCCACTGAAACTTCCTGAATCCAGAAGTCTTGCCAGCAGGAAATAGTCCCTGAAAAAATTTCCCCAGGCAAACCTTTGGCCCAGCAGGCTGACCTTGGGGGGTGGGGGGCAGGGACCAGGCCTCTGTAGGGCTGTTTACCTTGGTTAGGCAATGCAGATAAGTCTCCCAGTTTGTGTTTGCAGGCGGGGGCCAATGTTTGGGTGGGCAAGGTCAGGTCAGAGCAGGCAGGAGAAGCTGTGGGCAGCTGGCCCCCAGGGCGGGCGGGGTGGGGGGGGCGCGTAGGGGCTGGGGGCGGGGAGACCAGGCAGCTGCAGCCCAGCTGAGAGGCCTCTGCTCCCCTGCAGGTATCCCTCTGTGCTCTGCTGAACTTCTTCTGTTGTGACGGCATTAACTCTGAGGTTGCTTCTCTCTCTCCTCTGTCTCTGTCTCTCTCCCCACCACACACCCTTGGTAGCAAAATTCTGCACTGACCCAGGCCCAAAAGGCTTTTTTTTTTTTTTTTTTTAAGAAAATGATGTTTCCATTGAAACATGAATTTTTGCAATCCCTTAAAGATCCACAAATGCCATCTTCAGGAAAATAGGAACATTCTGAAATCTGCCCAGTTGGGTTATATGAGCGATTGGCGTTCTGAGCAGAATCACTCACGTTGGCAGTAGGAGAGCATGGTCTTTGGAGAGACTGCATGAAGGCACAAGAGTGAATCGGTCTATTCTTACCACAGCCTGATTGTGACCTGTGCTCAGTGTTTTCTGGCTCAGTGTGATGAAGCCATTGCCCCCTCTTCAGAAGCCCAGGAAAGAAAGGAAGAGGCAGGAAGGACATCTCTGGGTGGCTGCCAGCTGCTGAGGTCCCCACCTACCCCCCAAGCCTGGGAGGCCACAGCTAACAAATAGCATCCTTTCCTTATAAAGAGATTCTGAAAGACTATACAGAACACAGATCCCGTTTCTTGGACCCCACCTTTGGGCTGGGACAAAGTCACGCTCTGTGGGATCTGTGGGACCCCATGCCCAACCCCTCTCCACAACTGTGCTGGATGCTTCCATCCCATCAGGCTGAAGGGGGAAAGGCCCAGCCGGCAGTTTGCTCCATGTCTTATGGCCGTGCCCCCCTGCCTTGGTGGGCATGTGGGTGAGCATGGGCAAAAGAGGGAGGCAGAATGTCCAGTGGCCACAGGACCCAGTTTTGGTTCAATCCTGATTTCAAACACTTGGCTCTACTCTCCCTAGAGGTGGCTCTGGGGGAGACTGGTGATTCGGGAAATGTGGTCAGTGGGCACATAGCCTTCATTCCAATGTTTGGTTTACTGAAAAAATGAGTGCATTTAAGGCTCAATGGCCTCTGCCAAGGAAGACAAGATTTCCTGCTGATGTGGCAGAATCTGTTTCCACTCTTCGCCCTTGCCTTGTTGACCCGGGGTCAGCGTGAGTCTTTAGGCCCGTCGTCGCCGGCCCCTGCAAGTGTAGGTGTGAGCTGCCGCCTCTAGATCCTGTCCCGTGTGTGACTGAGATCTCAGGGCTGCAGGGGTGGAGAATGTCACCTCCTCTGATGAGCTCTTAAATGCCCTTGACCAACATCCTACCCAGCTGACAGGATATTTGGACGGTGCCCCTGACCCAGCCGCTGGAGCTCAGATGTGTTGGATGCGGCCTCACCAGCCTGTTGTATCCCCTGGGCGATCTCATCCCACACACAGGATGCTGGGTGGGGTAGGGCAGCTGGCGTCAGACAACTGGTTTGGTGCCCAGTCTCTTTGGTCACTTGCTGGACCCGTGACCTTGGAGCTTGGTCTCTCTAACCTTCAGCTTCCTCATCCTTCAGTAGAAGTTAAAAGGGAAGCTCCTTCACGGGTTCATCATGAGGAGGCATCCTGGCAATCCACATAGAGCCCTTAGCACCTTAGCACGGCACCTTGGCACAGAAACACACATGGCCTGTGTGGCCCCCAGGGGCCATCCGTCATGAGCGCTTCCAGTTGAGGGCGGTCAGGACTGAGTCCGAGATGTCTGCTGTAGGAGAACAGCGAGCCAGGGGTCATTTGAATGTGAAAGAGTCCATGGGGCTTCATCAAACTGAGTGCTGGACACTTGGCTTTGAAACAGCCTTACCTCAGAAGGGCTTTTTTGGCCCTAATTTACAAACTCAGCTTAAACATGTGAACTCCATGCCGACCCCCTTGAGCACACTGAGGCCCAGGGGCATTCGTAAGGCCTGACAGGTCTAAAGTCATCCTAAGCTGAGAGGGCTCCTGGGGCCCAGTGACTCACTGGACAGGCTGCAGTAACCCAGACGAGTCAGACTCAAAACCCTTCCCAACCCCTGAGGAAAGGGTATGTGGCTGGCAGCCGGTAGTGAAGACATTCCAGCAAACCGTCCTCTGGGTTCTGGGGATGGGGTGGGGGTTGGGGGAAGCATGATGTCATTTCTGGCCTGGCCTGTTAATCATCTGGCCAGGTGGTCCTGGCCACACCATTCGGGGCTTCTTCCTCCACAAGGGTGGGGCCCGGGTAGTCCAGGAGCCAAGAGGGAATGAAGAGCTGAATGAGAAGCTGAAAAAGGATCTCCTGAGGAAGCTGCCCAGCTTGATAATTAGAGTGGCCTGAACTTCCAACCAGGTCCCAGCCAGGTTCTGCTCTCCCTGGGGCTTCCACACAGCCATCTCTTGGCAAGGAGCCTCAGAATGGAATGTTCTGGGACCAGCAAGTGTGTTACGCATGCTACAAATACCTGGTCCGTGATGTCAGAGGATCGGGACTGACCCAGATGCAGGGAGGTGAAGGCTGACTCTGCTGATCCCAGCTTCCCTCCTCCTCCTCCACCGCTTTGGCTGCCCCTTTGCATCCCTGTCCTCTTTCTTGCTCTCCTGTCCTGACTTGAAAACTTCTCCTCAGGAAAAGCAGACTTTAGACTATAGCATTTAGACTATAGTGTAAATGACTAGCAGCACTCTGCCATCCCCCTGTCTCCATCTTTTTAACAGGCTTCACATGGCTAAGTCTTGGCTTCTGAACCATGAATCTCTGGGGATACCTGGTTTACCCGGTATGCAAGACGTACATCCTTTTCTGAAGATTTACAAAATGTTTTGGACATTAAGGTTAGACTTTCCTATCCACATAAGCCCGTGTTATCCATTCTGAACCTAACACAGAGCTTAAAGGGAATTCACAAGAATGTTCTGGTTTTCTGAGCCTGTGTTTACTTAAAGGCTTGCATGTTTTCAGAAGGGCAAACATGATCGAACTAGCTGTAAAACTGCAAAATTACAGGAGAAAACTTTTAATGAAACCTTGGCAGAGAGCACAGGCTCCCAGGACATCTGATGCTTGGAGAGCAGTGGGGAGGGGTAGCACCAGACCCTCAAACTGGAGCTGGACAGAGTTGGGAAGCTGTAATCACGGCCATGAGGAGCAACCCGGGACCCTGTCCTCCTCCTACACCCACACCCAGCACGCCTTGCATCTTTCCAGGGAGAAAGTTCCCTAGTGTTTAGCTAGCTCACAGACAAAGCCACAGGGACTGACAGTATCTGCTTCTATTTCCCCATGCTTATATTCACTCTCTGATGACGTTTGCTCCCATGGTGCTGATCTCGAGGCTTTCGGTATCGTAATTAGTAAACGTATGTTGGGAAGAATGAGATTAGTTGCCTTTATGGTGAGGCAGGTGAAAAAATAAGCAAAATGCATTGTTTTGTTAAGGACTCAGTCCTATCTCACTTTTCATGGGGGTCTGTTCCTGGAGCTGGCATCTTCCCTTGGGGAACCTTCCCCTTTCCTCCTGAGATCCCTGGGTGTCTTGGTGTGCCTCCATCCAGGCACCCCTCAGCCCTCGTGGGCTCCAGGACTGACGGGGAAGACATTTCCCGAGACTCCAGAAGGCTTCCCGGGCCACTGGTCTCAGCATGCACCCAGGCGCTCTGCCCGCCTGCCTCTGTCCTCGGTGGTGGTAGTGCTCTGGCGGTCATGGAGGTCATGGGTTGGCCAGAACACAGCACAAAGTGCAGGAAAGCCACACAGATGAACAACACACTTTCAGAACCCCCTCTCCAGATTGAGCACCAGTATGAATGCTCCATGGGGAGGAGGGGAAAATCATTTTCTTCCCGCTCTTTATAGAGAAGCCAGACCTAGGAAAGCAGAGAAGGAAACATACATCGGAAACCTTCTAGAGATGTAAGACATTTTCACCCTGAATGTCCCACTCTGAGTGTAAGGAGAAACTGAGGTTCACAGAGATTAAGACCTAGGAGTGGCTGATGGTCATCAAAGGCTTACTACAGGCCAGGCACCAATACGTGTTACCCATTTATTACTCACCAACCTGACCACGCACAAAGATCCCCATTTTACATATGGGAAACCAGACCTAGATTCACCAGGTGTCTTACCCATAGTTCCAAGGTAATAAACACTGGAGCCAGGACCAGAGTCTAGAAAGTCTGGTTCCAAAGCCTGTGTGTATTTCCCCACCACGCTGCACTGCTCTTCAGGTCACAGAGTTGCTAAACACAGGACTCTGAGTTGCCATATCTCCAAGTTCTGCAGAAGTCATCCCGAATGCCCAGGGTCTGAAGCCAAATGTCACCTCCCTCAGTACACAAGGATGCTCCAAAATGGCTCAGTTGCAAAGAAATGCGGGGATGCAGCTGCCAGACACGTGTGCAGCTGGGCCCTCACCCTGTGGTTCTTGGGCATATCTGCCACTGACACAGGGTGCACATGCGAGGGACGGTGATTTGTTCCCTTTCCCTAGGTGCCGGCAGGGTTGGCTCTGACCCCTGTCCACAGTACAGGCTGCACGGGATTGCTGCTGGATGAGCTGGAGAAGTTCCCATTGGCCAAGGGAAGCTTGTTTCTCCTGGGGCAGTAGGGGTGAGGGGAGGGGAGAGGAGTTGGGGGGGGTGGACTGGGGATCACCTCTCCCTGGCCAGATGAAGGCAGGCGAAGTCTTGCCCAGCAGCTTCCCTGATGACAGAGCAGGAGGCCCAAGCTGAGTCCAAAGCAGAAAGCATGTAAACAAGATGAGAGAGAGAGTGTGGAATGTTAGGACAGATTCCTGAGAGAGGCGAGGCACACACACAGGTCTAGTCTGGCTCAGATCCAAGCGTGCACTTCTGAGCAGAGAAAATTGGGTCCAGCTTAGGCTCGAAAGAGTGAGCACTGGAGAAAAAGACTTCTCCATTCTGAGCCGCTAAAATGTATTACCCATGTGGCAGAATTATAGCCAATGCCCAGTACGCATTTATTACATAGCACTATATTGCATGGTACTATTATTATTACATAGTACGCAGTACTAGAGTTGCTAGGTTCTTAGCTTTGCCTTTAGCTGCATGTGACCGTGAGACAAAGTTCTGGCAAATGCAGTGTGCGTGGGAGTGAGGTGTGTGCAACTTTGGGGTCATATCCTTAAAAGGAAGTGGTGTGCCCTTGCTTTTTGCCAGGCCACCTTATGACTGGAATGCAGACTTGATGGCAGGAACTGGAGCAGCAATTTTGGGCCACAAGATGGAAGCACATGTTGAGGATGACAGAGCAGATAGTTAAAGGATCCTGGATCCAGATAGTTGTGCAGCTACTGTACCAGCTCTGCCTGCTCATTTGAACTTTCACAGGACAGAGGTATAGATTTCTGTCTTAAGCCAATATTATTTGGGTCTCTTTGTTACAGCAGGAAAGCTGATGTCCTACTCATGCAGCTCAAAGCTCAAATAGGCTCCCCAGGTGTCCTTTGGGTGTGATGGTTTTGTCATTTCTCCTGTGTATGAAGCACCATGCCAGAAGGGCTCCATACACACCAGACCTCATCTACCTGGTCTTAAAGGGAGCAAATTTTGGAACGAGTTTGTAGGAAGATGGAAGAGAAGACCATACAAGCAGCCTCCTTCCCTGCAAGCCTGTGACCACTTTCAGGCAGGCTGTCCATGCTCTTAGAAAAGTGGGACCAGACCTGGTTCTGTTTCATTCAAACTGAGGTTATTTTTAGTATTGTTACCATTTCTCTAGAGAAAGAGGGAGAGTACGAGGTGGAGGTGAGAGGTAGCGGGACAGAGAGAATCTCAAGCAGACTCCATGCAGGGTGCAGAGCCCGAGGCGGGGCTCCATCTCAAGACCCTGAGATCATGACCTGAGTGGAAATCAAGAGTTGGAAGTTTAACCGACTCAGCCACCCAGTGCCCCTCAAACTGAGGTTATTTTGGTGGAAAGAGCTGGCAGAGGAAGAAAAACCCCAAGGGCGGGGTAAGGATTATGTTCTGGTCCTGACCAGGTTGCCGAGTGGCCTTGGACCAGTTTCTCTATATGTAAAAACAGGAATGACAGCAGCCCCTCTTCAAAGGGCCTTGACACCCTGTGTGTTCCTCAGGAGCCTGGGAGCATTCTTTCTATCCAAGCCTATGGCATTTTTTAAAAGATGACTGCCAAAAAAACAAAACAAAAAAAAGACTGCCATCTTTGATTTGATGTCTCAAGGAGTTTGACTTAAAGGGAAAGCCCCTCCACATTTTGATGTAAGGATTTCCAGCCCGGCGCCCCTCCCGCATCCCTGGAGCCATCCTGCCTGTCACACAGCAGCCACGGGACCTCAGCAACTTCTGTGTTCCATTTTATTTTTTATTTTTATTTTTTAGATTTTAATAATTTATTTGACAGAGATCACAAGTAGGCAGAGAGGCAGGCAGAGAAAAAGGAGGAAGCAGGCTCCCCGCCAAGCAGAGAGACCAAAGTGGGACTTGACCCCAGGACCCTGAGATCATGACCCGAGCCGAAGGCAGAGGCCCAACCCACTGAGCCACCCAGGCGCCCCCTGTGTTCCATTTTAAATCATGAACATGACATTCCATCTTCTGACTTTGTGGTCTTATGGGGCTTGGGTGGCACAGAGGAGACCATCTCACGGTCGAGGGCCAGAGCAGCGCAGGCAGCCTCCCTGGGTCTCCTGCTCCTTTCCACCAAACCCAAGGCCTCACCTTCTAGCTCTTTCCTCCCCTAAAGTACACATCCTTGTCTCTCCTAAAATCAGTGTCTTTTCACGAGCGATCTCTACCTCTCTCCGGGAGAAGGCTTCTCCTGAACTCCTTCTCCACCCAACGGGCCCACGGGCCCCTGGCACTTAAATAGGCCACAGAGGCAGCTTCTTTTCTTGAGAGGAACTTAAAGATCGACGGAAGGTCCCTGACCATCTGGGCTTAGCCCTGATTGTCAAGTCCACACTTAATTCTGTTACGTTTTCCTCTTCTGATTTCATTGTGGAGACTTCCTGACCAGGAAAGGACCCCATGGTATAATGCAGGGTTGTAGTG
This sequence comes from Mustela nigripes, assembly GCF_022355385.1. Taxonomy (NCBI): domain Eukaryota; kingdom Metazoa; phylum Chordata; class Mammalia; order Carnivora; family Mustelidae; genus Mustela; species Mustela nigripes. Next base: position 137,282,586 of record NC_081562.1, read on the forward strand.
GAGGGGCGCTCCTTGAATAGGTACAGGGGCAGCCTGGGCTGTTTGATGTCTGCTGCCATCCCCTCCTTTAGCCCCATTTACGAAACAAGGGGCCAAAGTCTCACTATGCTTCCTGCTCTCTCTCAACTATCTCTTCTGTGAAATGGGGGTAATTAAACCCATCCAGGCCCCAGGACAGGGGGCCTGACTAACCAATCTGTCGAGTTCCCTGCCATCCCCGGGAACCATAATTTTATGGAAGACTGACTGATGCATTTCGAAATGACCTCAAACTTTTACAGAAAAGTTGCAAACACGCTGTAAATATTTGTCCAGGTCCACGTGGGGAGAAACGGCTGACATGGTGTCTCGTTCTCCCCTGGATGTTTCAGCGTTGTCATCTCCACACACAAGGACATTCGGCTACATGATCACAAAGCACCCGTCAAATCGGGAGATGTGTCCACTCCATTCCTACTGCCCAGGCATTCTATCCCCTTCAGACCCCCGCACTGTTCCCAGTAGTGGCCTCTGACCAGATGTATCCAGCAGAGAATCATCTGGCTGTGAGCTCTCTTCTGTCTCCTGCCATCAGTAAGGGTCTCGTGCGCTTGCCAGGTATCTAGACTTTTAAGCACTGCAGACTCCGTTGTGTGGGGGGTGTCCCTCAGGGATTCGGGTCATGGCATTGGGTTCAGCGCCGCGTGGTCTCCCCTTGCTCCATCACACCTGGAACGTTGATTCCCTGATTAGGGTCCGTCTGCCAGGTCCTCGTGGGAAGCTGGATTGCGTTTGTGATTATTCAGTATTTTTGTGGGGAGGCACTTTGAAACCATGGAAATATCCATTTACTCCTCAAATAGAGTTAATTAATTCTAAATATGATTATGATAACTAATTGATATAATTAACTAATTGGCATACGTGTGAACTTGTGGTTTCCGAGTCCATCCTATGGGTTCTGACTCATTATTATTATCATGTGTCTTGATGCTCCAGTTGTCCCCAGTGTGGTCAGCAGGAGCCCATTCCAGATGGCTTCTGTGTCTTTCTGGCATGTCCCTGTCATTCTCTGAGCAATTCCGGTTTCTCTGGCACAAAAGTATGTTTTAGGCTGATCTTGCAGTTTCCTGTCCAAAGCTCTGGAGCGGCCATTCCTCTCAAAGGCCCCAAGTCTTTCCAGGTGACAGCGGATGGTGACAGACTCCCCTTGATATAACTATACTTGGGCTCCTCTGAACTCTGCACTGCTGGGGCCAGTGTGGGCTCCCTCTCTGTCCTTGTGGAATCCACTTTGAGCAAGAACCATGCTAAGTCATTTTATCACCACCCCTCGGGCCCACACCAACCACCCTGGCTGTCTGGTCAAATTCCTCATCCCCAACCTGGACCCCTTAGCCCCCTGGTCTGCACTCAGCAAGAATTCTGTGGGGTCATCGGGCGGGAATGGCCCTCACCCTGACTTCCCTGTGTTGGAGTGGGGTCCAGGCTCATCAGTTTCCCCCACCACAGACCCCCGAGTCACCCGCCATCCTATCTTTAATACGTGTCACAGACCAGTCTCCTCTTAGAGTGGTATTCAGAAGTTTGCATCCACATGCCACGCATGGCTGCGGATACTACAGTGTTGTGGGCAGAACACGGGAACCTGCATGCACGAATCTGTGTGCACACACGCTTACGGCCCGTCTATTTCTACTTCTCTTGATGTCGACTGGAAACATCCAACATCTCTGATTCCAACCCAACACCACAGGGTTCCTTCTAGTTTTCTCCTTTCTGTGTGGGTAGCCCTCTTCTCAGACATGGACAAAGCTGGCTCCCACGGTCCTTAACATTTTGATTCCCGCTGTGTGTGACTCACCTGCTGTCACATTGTCCCCTCCTCCACAAGGATGCCATCCCCTGACCCTCCCTGGCTCTGGGACCCTCTGCTGGACCACCTACACTCAACAGCCCTCTCCCCCGCAATGCCCCCCCCCCCCTCTCTGCCCAGGCCTCCCCTACAGCCTGGCTCCTCCCCCATGGAGCCTCACCTTCCCCTCCCCACCTCACCTTCTCCTCCCTACCTTCTGGCTTTTGCCTGTCCTTGCTGTTAGGGAAGGCAGAGGGAGGAAGAGCCTATGAGAACCTTTGATGATGGAATCTTCCAGTCAGCAGTGAAGGTCTCTGAACCTTAGGAACCAAAGACAACTGGTGGCAATGTTCACAGAGACTGTTCCCTAGAGACTGAGGCTTTCTGACTTGGGTCATCTGTGACCCTGTCTGCATCTCTTAAAAAGAAGAGCCACTGGTGGCAGTCAAGAGAGAACAGGTCTTTTTTTCCTTCTGTGCTTCCACATGAGCTTCAGGCCACATGAGTGACCTTGGATGGGTTACATTTTAATGATCCCACCAGTTTCGGGGCTGGTCAGAAAATTTTCCACGTTTTCCTCCTGGCTGTTCATGCTTTCGGGACTCAGGCCCAGTGCCCACAGCTTCCGGTCTGCCTTTCTCTGAGCACCACCAGGCTCCCAGCCTCTGGCGCTCCCCCCAGCTGAGCTGAGAGGGGTATGGGCTATTTTAGGATTTCCCTCAGATCCCTTGCAGATTCCCCTCTGAGATGGGGGGAGACAGACAAGGTGCCAGTGGACAGAAGAGACTTCAGGAAGCCTTAGTATAGCTCACTGGAGTCTAACAGCCCCAGAGCTGTAGGGCAGTCGCTCAGCCTCTTCCACAGCCTGCATGATTTGCAGTCATATTTCTGAAGTCTTTGTCTCCAGGAAGGACCCCCCCAAATTGTCTAAGCTGTGGGACTCACAATCTGGGCCTACCCTGGGTCTAATGCTACGTGGGATGTGACTCCCAGCTCCTGTGTGTCCCAGAGGGGTGGGAAAGGTCCAGTGAAGGGACATCCCCCTCCCACCCCAGCTCCAGGTATGGGAAAGTGGCCTAGTGTTGCAGTCAAGAGCAAGAGTGTCCGGGTTCAAATCTCAGCTCTGACGTTTGCCAGCTAGCTGTGGGATTCTGGAAGTCACCTCTGAGGACCAACGTGAGGTTCAGTACATTCATCTGTGCGTGTGAACTTTATCATCTATCTATCTATCTACGTACCTGTCCTCTGAAACACAGACACAGAAGGAGTCCCCGGAAGAGCGTTAGACATGTCCTCCCTCTATTCAGCTTTTTATGAAACACAGCCATGAAAAGTACATGGCCCGCAGCTTGGAGAGCCCTCAGTCTTCCCCTCATTCTTCACAGCCAAAGAATGTTCCTTCACTTCTTTGCCTTATTTATGGAAGGTTTGAAAGACTCATAAAGGTTTCAGGACATTAAGAGTTTGGGAGTGTGGTTCTGGGCGGATTTGCCAGAGAGCAGCGTGGACGCGCCCTGACACGTGGGATCCTGTGCGCGCCTCGGCTGCCCGGGGAAGCAGAGGGCTAATAGCTGGGCTGTGCCGCCTCCCGGCTCTGTCCCCCAGGGAAGGGCCTGCTGTCCTCTGTCTTGAAGAGGGAGAAAATGAAAGGACTGGGTTGCTCAGGAAGGATTAGGACATTCAGGGGGGTTGCTGGCTGTGAACGTGAGGAGGATATGAACCAGTTTTGTGGGGGAAAAACCCCAATACTAGCCTCAGAGGATACTCTTAACAGGGGGGTACTCTTGCTTTGTCCTGGGAGTTTCTTCTTCTTCTTCTTTTTTTTTAAGATTTTATTTTTTATTTGTCTGAGAGAGAACACAAGCGGAGAGAGCAGCAGGCAGGGGGAGAAGCAGCCTCCTGCCAAGAAAGGAGCCCGAAGCAGGACTTGATGCCAGGACCCCCAGGATCGCTTAACTGACTGAGCCACCCAGGCGCCCCTGTCCTGAGAATTTCAAGCCTCCCGCAGTAGATGGACCATGTAGGGAATTGTGATCCCACTTGGCACCATCCTGCCCACCTCTTCCCTCATTGTCAGGAAGCCAGGTGCTAGATACTGGAATTTCATGTGCATTTCTTGCTTCTCCGCTGGCCAGCTGTGTGTGAGCAACCGACAGCATGGCCACTGGTTCTAGCTGAGGCCAGCCTGCCTGGGCCCTGGCTGGGCCTTGGAGATCGGCTCCTCCCATAAAGAAAGCCTCTCTAGCCAGCTGCCTGCCATCCCAGAGCCTTCCCTTTCTATCCTGACTTCCCAGAATGCGACCTCCCTGGTCCCCGCCGCTAGCTCCTTCCCCACCCGGCTCCCTGTCCTCCCTGACCACCAACCAGCCTTTCCTCCCCCCCTCCCATGCGTACTGAGATCCTGGGGTCCCAGAAGGGCCGCAGCTCTTGACTTCGTAGAGGGAAGCTGTATCATTTTTGTCCCAAACCAAGCACTTCTGAAAATAAAAGGGGACTGTGGGACAATGAGCATAGGCAGAGACTTCCTGGGCAAGCTAGGCTAGGTGGTCACCCTGTTCCACCTCTAGTCATTCCAGCCTTCTCTGGCTCAGCTGATGCTCCCACCAACCTGCATTTTCCTGCTTCTTCCTTCTTCTGGAATAAGCCCCAGGCTTGCCTCCACTCAGCTCAGGCCGAGCTCCTGCCTCCTCGGACCTGCCTCAGGGTGTCAGCAATGGCCAGGTTGCCTGGCTGGACAGACTGTGAAGTTTTCAGAACTTTTACAGGCCAACTGTTCAACGCAGCCATCACCTCGAATTAAATGATATGAACTCACCATTCAACAAGGCAATAAATACTCTAAATTCATTGCTTCTTAATTACATTGTTCTATCCTAGGCTCTTGATAGGATTTATGTCCTCTCTCTCCGTCCGGTGGAAGTACCCCAGGGCTGGCTTCCTGCCGCCGTTTGCTCTCCGACTCTGTCTTCAACGATGTCAGCTCTGTAGCTGGGAAGTGGCCACGGTGGGAGTAGTCACACCACTGAAATGGCAAGTTCTAGAAACCAGGCCTTGATTTGTGGATTGTCCACACTTCAGAAAGTGATGCAAGAAAGAAAATGTTGGTAATGCAGGTTGAACTCAAAAGCCCCTGTGGGGTCCCTAGCCATGATGTGATGAATGATACAAAAAAATAGAGGGAACATTTCTCGGCATTTGAAAATTTAACTGATTTAGCCAAGAAGTTGCTCATATTAGAAGAGGTTTCGGTTTAGGGGGGCCTGGGTGGCGCAGTTGGTGAAACCTCCGACTCCATTCGGCTCAGGTTGTGATCTCAGGGTTCTAAGACTGAGCCCCGCACCGGGCTCTGTGCTCAGTGTGGGTCTGTTTGGGGTTTGCTTTCCCTCTGCCCCTCCCACTTATTGTCTTTCTCTCTCTCTAAGAGATAATAAATCTTCTAAAAAATGTTTCGGTTTAATAGACATAATTAGGATGAAAGGGAGAGATAGTTTATGAGCAGAGTGAAGGACAGTAAGTTTCTTGGGGAGAGAGCTGATTGGAATGCAAGGCTGCTTGTCAACCCAGGGCTGAATGCAAGGGTTTGGCAAAGATCAATGAAGGCATTCTGTGAGAATCTGTTGGCTATGCACAGTGTAGAATATTGTGTATTTCAGCATTGTTTATAAATTGCATGCTGCATGTCCTTGACATCAGGAAAGTTCATGATACACATGTGTACATCTCCGTAGGCATACACGACTCTTCTTATGCATGCACCGTGGTCCACTCCTTGGCCAAGCTGGGCTGCTTGCCTCTTTTTGCTGCTCCCACAATAAACCATGCAGTCTTGCTCACGCACTGAACTTCTTGAGGACCGGGACATCTCTGTAGTTCTAACACTTAATTCCATGGTACATATTAGGTACCCCTCCCAAAACGTAATTAAGTAATTTCTGGATTTAATAGTTGAGTGAGTGAAGGTGACGCTGTGCTCTCTCCATGCATTTTTCTTTTCCTGGGGAGGGACTGCATTCCGGGCCCTCTTACACCGGGGTGTGGCTGTGGGATGTGTGCGCGGTAGGAGGGATGCCAGCCTCTTTTAGACAAGACCTTCCAGAAGCTTCTTCCTTCCCTGCTAAGGGCACCCTGGAGGCCAAGTCTTCCAGATCAGGTAGGACATGACAGAGGAGAGCTGCCTGGCCCACAAGGTGACTGAGTAAAAGAAACTTTTATTTGCTCAGCCTCTAAGATTCTGGAGTTCAGTTGTTACCACAGCAGAGCCCAACCTATCCTGACTAACACAGGCAGGTGGACTGGGACCAGGCAGCCGAGATGTGGCAGGTGGCCTGGGACCAGCCTGTATAGCATGTTAGTGGCGGGGCCAGGCATGTTAGTGGCAGAGCCAGGCCAAGAGCCCATCTTCATTTTCCCTATGCAGACTGCCTCCTGACACTTTTCCGGAAGAATAGAATAAAGTCTGAATCCAAGGTGGCTTTTGTTCCAAGTCCCATTTCAGAGGATAACTGGTTAGGACCCACTCATGGTGAGGTCTTCTGAGGCCACTAGCCCAGCAGGCACGCCCACCAAACACCCTCCTTCATCAGAGGATCAACAGGTATGGCTGGGGTGTGGGATTCAGTCTCCCATTAACTGTCATTACCCTGGCTGATGTTTCAGCCACAAGCACCCTCCCTGCTCCCGTCATTTACCGCTTCCCTCCAAGCGTATCCAGACAGGTCTGAGACTTGAAGGGAGGGAAAGGCAGCTTTAGAAGTGATACTCTCAGGGTGTAGAACTTGAGTCCGAAAGGCAAGCAGAAAAAAGAGGACCCCCTCCCCAAATATGAGCTAGAGAAGCCTTAGCTCAGTCTCACAAACATCCGTGAAGCATGGATTACGTGTCCCACGTTAGGCTATACTATAGTATAGTATGAATAGTATGGGCTTAATATAGCATAGAATATAGCATGTATAGTTTAACAGGTATAGTGCAATATTAGCATAGTATGTATAGTATATGTATAGCATAGCATAACATTAGTGTAGCATAGTATGTTCTTTATGGTGTAATGGCATGGTATGGTATAGTACAGTGTATCAGTATATTATTCGTAGTATAGCATATGGTATATTAGTATATTAATATAGTATAATTGTGGATGGTATAGTCTAGTATGTATGCTATAGTAGGTATAGTATATATATAGCACAGTATAGCTTAGTGTAGTACATAGAGTACAATATGCTATATTATACATACTATACTATGCTATAGTACTAGTATAGCATAGTCAAGTATGTAAAGTATGACATATGTAGTGTAATCTATAGTAAACTATGCTATATTGTACATGCTATACTATGCTATACTATACTATATACAATTTACTAAAGTATGTACAGTATAATATGTATAACACAGTATGGTATGTATAGAATTAATATAGCATTGTGTAGTATATATGGTATAGTATGTACAAAATGTATATTATTACTATAGCACGGCATGGTATATGGCATGGTATAATTTTTTTTAATCTTTTTTTTTAAAAGATTTTAGTTTTTTTAGAGAAAGTGAGAGAAAGCAATAGAGAAGGAGCAAGACAGAGAGAGCACGAGCAGTGGGGGAGAGGCACAGGGGGAGAGAGAAGCAGACTCCCCACTGAGTAGGGAGCCCGATGTGGGGCTCGATCCCAGCACCTTGAGATCATGACCTGAGCCGGAGGCAGAGGCTTAACCGATAGAGCCACCCAGGTGCCCCGCATAGTACTCTTTTTGTCTTTTTTCCAGTCTCCCCTGAAAGCCTGGCAATTTTTCCTTTCTTTGATTGTAAACCAGCATTCTGGAACCACCTGGCTGAAATCGCAGAGCCCCGAGTGGTGGGGTGATGGGAGAGGGGAGCTGACATGTTCCTGACTCTACCTACCTGCCATGACACCACCATCACCTTCCTGGGCACCACCCCTTCTCCCTCCACCTGCATTCCCTCCAGGACTTCTGCTTACCCCTTGCCCTGAAGCACAGCTCTTGGTCTTATGGTTTGTTTCTGTCTCAGCCACTAGGACTTAAGCCCCTAAGGGTCTTGGTCTTATTTTGGGCTCTGTCTCTGGTCTGCTGTCTCTCCAGCATCTGGAGAGTGTTTATTGAATGGCAGGGACGGCACCCCTGCCTCACACCATATTTTATGCCAGGACCAGGGCACTGACAGCATCTCAAGTGTGCCCTCCACTCTGGCTGCTTTTGTCCCCACTTGCCTCTGACCTTTGTACCAGCTGTGCCCTCTGCCTGGGACGCTCTACTGGTTGTAGTCCCATTAACTCCTGCATGCCCTTCAAGTCGGTCTGGCTACCTTCCCCAAGCAGAGCCCTTCCCTGCCCGCTGCCCCATCCTCTGTCCCCTAGTCCCCTTACTTTCCCTGTCACAATACTGTTCTACCTTCTTGCAGTGACTGTGTTTATTTGCCTGTCTTCTCCCTGGACTGCCAGCTTGGGAGCATGGGACTATGTGTGCCCTACTCGCCGCACTATCCTTAGCCCTAGGATGGCACATCCCAGGTGCTCAAATACTCAGAGGATGAACCAATGGATGCTGATCACAGCCAACGTGTGACCTCTTGGTCCATTCTAGGGAGACCCAGAGACGCAGTGAGGGAGTGTAGGCCCTTTTTCTAGAGGACGTTTCCCAGTCATCCTCTCCCCTGCAGCCATCATAGGCAGGCCAAAGATAATGGGCCTTGTCTACTATTTTTTCTGTCTCCTCTCATTCCCCTCTCTTTCTCAAATGAGGTTATCTGCTTTCTCAGTGATAAAAATAACATACATTCATTGTAATATTTCTGAGTTAGTCTTATCTTTCAGGGTTCACACACTTATTCTGTGCAAGAGTTATTAAATGAACACCTGCTATGTGCCAGCTGCCATACCCAGCAGTGGGGAGGCACATGGAAGGACATGGTCGTGACCTTCCAAGAGCTAACAAAGTGCCTGATGGTGTTCATTCTGCTGGCCAGGGGAAACACAGTTGGAGAACCACTGCCCAACACTACAGCACTAGCAGTTTTCCGAAGTTAGGCATATCTGTTATCTTGTTCAGTCTTTCAGAATCTCTCACCTGAGTACGTTAAGGGCATGCCTGTAGTGGATCCTCAAGCCCAGGTCTTCCTGGAACGCTCACCTCTCTCCATGGCACCAGGGTCACCTGCCATCCCCATTGCCACAGGAGTGCTGAGAAGGCTATGATGGGTCTGTTGGGGGGGGGGGTGTTGAGTTGCAGAAGAAAATTCCAGGAGGTTATTTACTGGAGGGAGGGATGCAGGGTCTAGCACTATGCTCTGGAAGGAGACCTGGCTTGGGTCACAGTGGGCTGAACAGCCGTGACTTGGTGCAAGAGCTAGTGCAGAGCAAGGCTGAGGGAGTGCAACGAGGGCCTTCTGACTTGAGGCAGGTGAGACTGGGCCTGGATCACTCCACCTGCTTCCCGGTGGCCCCACCCTGGAGGCTTTGGCTGAAGAGGCACCCCCTCTTTCCATTCTGCCCTAGCATCTCCCTCTGCCAGGACTGGCTGGGAGTGTGCTGTGCAGGGTGGAAAGTCTGACGGCCACAGTCTGGCCAGCCCAGGAGCTCAAAATAAGCATTTCCTCCTGGGTAGTAAGGAGGCCAAGGGGCTCTGACTGGACAATCCCCCAGTGTTCCCTGGAGCCTTTTGGGCACGAGGCTGGGCTGGGCACTTCCTCATCTGGGAGGAGGCCCTGGGAGGAGGCCCTGGGAGGTGGCAGGAGAGCCCAGCTCTGAGAGGAGCTCTGTGAGTCCCATGGGGAAAGGAAAGGAGACATGGAAAAGTGTGAACTTGGAAGAGGGAGTCCTCTGATGTTGTGTATCTAAGCAGGAAGCCAGACCTACCCAGTTCTGAGGAAGGAAAATAAACTCTGGAGACTTATTTTTAGAAAGTCGCAAAATTCTGTTTCTCAGTAAGCAGTGGAATTTAAATCTAAAACTTGTTTCATTGCTGAAGTAACCACCAGACTACATGTAGGAATGGGACCGTGGTGAGCAGTGGTATCTGAATGAGGCTGTTAGGCTGGTGCCTGCTCACCCTTGCTGCTGCTAGACTTGCCCAGAGCCATTCCAGAAGACTCCATAGGCATTCTGACACAGAGTTAGTGGTGGTAATGATGATGGAAGTGGAGATGGTACGGATGATGGTGATCAAGAGAATGGTAATGGTGATGATGGTAGTGATGGTAATAGTGATGATGGTAGTGATGGTAATGGTGATGGTTGTGATGGTGACAATGTTGGTGGTGATGGTGGTGATGCTGACGGTGCTGGTGATGCTGATGGTGCTAATGGTGATGGTTGTGATGGTGACAATGTTGGTGGTGTTGGTGGTGATGCTGATGGTAATGGTGAGGATGATGGTGGTAGTGATGCTGATGATGGTTGTGGTAATGATGATGGTGCTAATGGTGATGGTTGTGGTGGTGACAATGGGATGGTGATGTTGGTGATGCTGATGGTGGTGGTGCTGATGGTGCTGATGGTGCTGATGGTGATGGTCGTGATGGTGACAATGGTGGTGGTGATGGTGGTGATGCTGATGGTAATGGTGATGCTGATGGTAATGGTGATGCTGATGGTGATGATGACGGTTGTGGTAATGATGATGGTGCTAATAGTGATGTTGTGATGGTGACAATGGGAAGGTGATGGTGGTAATGGTGGTGATACTGATGATGGTGGTAATGGTGGTAATGATAGTGATGGTGGTGATGGTGATTGTGTGTGCCAGGCCTCCACTTAGCATATGTGATTTTATTCAGTCCCACAACAACCTTATGAGGGGAGTATGGGTCACCCCCATTTTGTCAGGTGAAGAAAGTGAGGCACAGAGAAGTCAAGTCATATAGCCAACAATCATAGGGCTGGGATTCAAAGTCAGGTCAGAGTGTCAACAAAGCCTGTCTATATGAACACTTCACAAGATCTCAGATGAGGAAGGGGCAACACCGAGTACAATTCCTGACACCTTCCTGTCCCAGAGCACTTGCACGGTGTCTGCTCACACACCTCCATGGAGATGGGACTCACACTCCCATGAACAGTTCTCTCCCTTTCACTCAGCTCAAAGGCCCTAACGTTTCCTGTCTGGAGCTGAAATCTGTCCCGTGTAATTTCTGTGGCTGCCTCAGATTCCCTGTTCTGACTGCACTGTAAGCCTCTGGAGGTGGCTCTCATTGCTTCTCAAGTTTTTTCTCTCTGAGGTTTGGATGCACTCGGTCCTGTCAGTGGTCTCTGCTCCTCATGAAGCCCTTTGGGTTTCAGTGTGGAGTCTGGAATCAGGCAGAATGCATTAGGGAAAAATATACTTTTGAAGGTGGATCTGATTTCTAGAAATAGCAAGTGGTTGTTTGGAATCACTGTGCCTGTGGATGATTCCACTGAGAAGAAAAGCTGGTTTAAAGATAAAATTGAGGGATTTTTAGATCTGGCTCAAACTAGCACTGAAAGAAGTTACTCCTGGAAGAAATGTACCAAAACACAGTTGAAACACCAACAACAGGGCATCTGGGTGGCTCAGTCCATTAAGCATCTGTCTTCAGCTCAGGTCATGATTCCAGGGTCCTGGGATGGAGTCCCGCGTGGGGCTCTCTGCTCAGAGGGGAGCCTGCTTCGTCCTCTCCCTCTGCTTCGCCTGCTTGTTCTCTCTCTCTCTCTCAAATAAATAAATAAAACCTTAAAAATAATTAAAAAATAAACACTTCTTATTAGAAGAAATGTAGAGCCTTTCAAGGTGAGGAGATGCCCAGTTCTCTGAGAGCTGGTTCATCCCAATAAAAGGTGGACAAAACTTCAGTGTCACCTACAAATGTTGGCAGACGTGCAATAATTCTTGACACGATTGGGGAAGGACCACCAGTTTGTGCTGCAGTTGTGTCCTGAGTGGACTGTGGCTAGAGATTTAGAATGGTGAGGCCGAGTCTAGCCCCAGCGGCCTCCGGAAGGGTTCCCACCCAGAGCTGGGTGGCCTCGGGCAGGGGGAGAGGCTGAGGCCGGGTGTGGGCCTCTGCGGGGCCTTGTCCTGCTTTGAGCCCTGATGCTTGGGGCAGCCGAGTCCCAGACTTTCCACTGAAGCCTGGCTGCCTTTCCAGTACCAACCACAACTTCAAAGGACTGCCAAGGAGCAGCCTGGGCAATGTCCCCCAGTGAACTTGGCTAGCTGGGTGTGCAGCGTGTGCGTGGGAGGCTTGCACACACGGGGGTGTTGGAAACCACGACTGGCAATTCTGGATTCCAGGAGCAAGCCCTGAAGGTGGGAGTGGAGGCATGGAGCCAAAGGATCTGCTTTGAACTGGATCCCCCGAGGCAGAGGTCACATGCAGCAGCAGGTTCAAGCAACCCACGCCCCCGTGGAAGGGCCCTTCTCAGGCCCGGGAACACAACCTACTTCCCTTTCCTCTTTCCAGTTCTGTTCCGCCCACTGGAATGCTCTTTCAACCAAGCCAGACTGTGGAAATGACAGTCCCCACCTGCCTTCCCTCCCTTCCCTAGCGATGCCCCGTCCTCCAGACCCTGTAAGCTGAGGCACGGCTGTAAGCTGGGGATGGGCCCCAGCGAGTAGGGGGCAGAAAGAACACCGCAGGACGTGGCTGCATGGGAGACTAGAAGGTCTCGGCAGAGGAGACACAAGATGGTGGCCTCTCTCGGTGACAATGAAGAGGGTCAGCCCTCTCCACACTTGGGAGAAGGGACAGCTGGAAAGGCATCAGCCTGGTGAGGCTTGGGCAGCTTCACAGAAGGTGCGGGAAGCAGGGAGTTTGCATTCCATGCCACCAGGGTATGGACTACTAATCCCCCACCCCCCCCCCCTCCCGGGCATCCCTTGTGAAGAAGAGGAATCTGCATTTTCTCATCTGTGAATGTTGTCCTCGCAGCCGCCTGACAGGCGGTCATGAGGAACAGGCGGTGACATTTAGCACCACTCACAGTATGGGGCACAGGGAGGGACACACAGACTCGCTGGATGAATCGGCAAACACGGTCCTATTTAGCACCACTTGGTTCTCCTCCTAAGCTGCATGAATTACGAGTTTTGGACAACTGCTGTCCGTGATTAACACTTCAGTTGAGTTCCTTTGGTTTTTACGATTGGGCTGGAGAATAAAGGGCCTTAGAAGATATATCACAAACCCAGGGATGATGAGCTGGGAAGAGCCTGCCGAGGTGCCCCAAGCTGGGTTTGGAAAGCAAGCCCCAGGGAGGTGAGGCTCCCCGGCTGGTATGTCAAGGCCGGCCAGGGAGGCCCTTCCTGAACCTTCCTCCTCTTTGACATTGTCTTCACAAAGCAAAGGTTATCTCCCCCCAACTTCAAAATGCATAGACACCAAAGGATGTCTAAGTGACAGGATAAATTCTGTCCTATCCCATGGACTGGAAAGCCACGTACCACAGGAAGACCCGTTGGAAGCAGGAGAGAACCTTCTATCGTTACCACCCCAATAACGTCGGGGTGTGGGTTCCATCGGTGTGATGTGATTGCACAAAGACCACGGAGGCTGGAACGCATCTCTAATAACAAGGGCCAGCCTCCCGCTGCATGTCCCCCACTCGAGGGGCGCATGCCACTCAGCGGCAATCAGCGAATCCCGTGGACGGATCTCACCTGTCGCCTAGAAGTGCGTGTGCCTGCTCCCGCCAGCACACACACGTGTGTACACACAGGGCCCCTGTGCTCAGGAGCCTCTCTGCCTGACACACGGATTCCTTGCTCACTCACCCCACCCCTTAAAGGTTATTTCCAGAACTTTGGTTGTTATCCTTGGCAGCTGTGCTTGACCCACAAACACTGAGAGGCTGGTTTATGAAGTGTGACATGTTTATCAAGGACTAAGTTCCATTAACCTCTGCTTCTGAATGTGAATTCCTACCTCTGGCCCCCCAGGCCGGAGCGGCCCAGCCCCTACCTTGAGTGCAGGCAGGGGGTGTTGGGCGGGGGTGACCGCTGAATCCCGAACCTAAGCGGCCACACTAGGAGCTCCAGTGCCCAGAAAGTAGACCCCCGAGGCCCTCCACAAAATGAGGATGGGTTTCCCCTTTGGAAATACTCTCTGAACCTCAGAAACATGGTTAGCTGGGGAAATGGCTGGCTTAAGCGTCTTGAAGAAGCAGTGGGAATCAGGAAAACCTACATTGAACTTGGCCATGGAGGCAGGGAGATTCCTTCTGACTCGGCTTTGCTCTAGATCCTGGCATGCCCCCAAAGCAGAAGGGCCCTTGGGAGCCCATGGCACACAGGTCTGGGCACTGGGGGAATCGGAAGGCAGAAAGCAACACTAGGAGGTGCCCCAGGATTGCACCGTTCTCCGAGTTGGGGTGGGGGGTGTCATTGGTGGACCCTATCCCTGACTCAGGGCCATTTGTGGTTTGCCCCGCCCAGCTTAGCGAACCGTGTTTGCCATTTTGGCTTTCTGGGCCATTTCTGAAAATCACTCTGTTTCCCCGCCTTTAGCTCATTGTTGAATAGAAAGTTCCTGCGCTTCAGATGATAAGCGGGCCTAAAGGAGATCCTTACACAGCAGTGCTGGCCCGGTTGGTGCGCCAATGGTATCGCATGGGCTGGGCACTGCCTGGCTTCTGGGGTCGTCAGTGGCCTCCCTAGAAGGACAGTAGCCAGGACAGCGAGTGAGCCTGCTGGTGATGGCAGCGGTTGGCCTTTCTTAAGTCTCATGAATTTGGAATATGCAGGGAAGAGTTTCATGATCTGTTTTAAAATAAAGAGACATTTTAGATCGACCACAAACCTCACACACAGAGGTTGACCCTTTTTATGCTGAAAAGCGTGGGCTGGGAAGTGCCTTTAGGTCATGATCCTGCCTTTTCTCATGCAGACAGAGAGATTTTTTTTCCCCTAGCAGCACTGCTTGCTCTTAGGGAAGAGGGAGAACCTGGCAAGGGGCAGGGAAGCAGGGGCTGCACTGGCCTGGTCAGCTGAGGCAGCAGGTGGCTGCATTCCTGGCCCAGCCACCCCCCCCCCCCCCACCCCTCCAATGCAGTTCCAGTCCCCATCTTCCCAGGACTCGGTGGCTTAGAGCCCTGCCTTCTCTTTTCTCAGGTATCTGAAAGCAGGGCTTGTCCAGTGAGTAGATTAGAAAAGGATATGCCAACTTGTTCCCATACTTGAAAGCCCGAGAAAGCCTTGCTGTGAAGAGAACAAACAGAACCTGTTTGGTGGCTTGTCATTTCAATGACAACACGAACCTTTCACAGGTGAGCGTTCCTCACACACCTCCCCTTCCTCCTACCCCTCCCCCACCAGGCAGGCAGCAGGGGGTCACAGGCCAGAGCAGAGGAAAAACACAGCAAACCAGCTCCGAGCCTTCAGGGAACACCAGGGTTTGATGACAAACATTTAAGATCTCAAGGGACAGCTGAGGGAGAGAAATGTATTAAACCTTTTCCAGGTGGTCAAAAACACTCCTAGGGAAACAATGCCTCATTCTGCTGCCTCCATTAGGGACCCGGCCCAGCAGGGACGCCTTTCTCGATAAGAGTGTATTGTTTTCATATTTATCTTATTTCTCTCTACGTTCCTCTTGAATAAACATCAAGAACTGATTTCTTAGATCACCTGTATCAAAAACATCCCCACCAAATCCTCCGAAGGGTCAAAGGCCTCATAGCCAGAGCTGTGGGAATTTAAGGAAGAGAATACCTTTCTGATTTCTTTACCAATAAAAAGGCCAATCCTGAGGGTCTCCTGAGGCCTCACTTATCAACTCCACTAACCTCTTCATGAAAATGGGGAGCTGATCTTAGGAGCCCCCCACGAGGAATTTTGTGTGAAGAATCCTATACTGCCCATGCCTGTGTGTGCTGCGCAGGGAAGGAAGAGCAGGAGCGGGCTCAGGCCCGAACCCCGCCGTGTGTACCTCGACAGACTCAGGACACCCCCTGTCTTTCTCCTCAACGGGTCTTGAAAGAGAACAATGCCAGCTGGGGGACAAGAGCAGAGATCAGACTTTCTCCCAGTTTGGGCAGATTAGGGAGCACAGTGGAGCAGGGAGGAGGAGGGACGGGAACAGACATGGCTGCTCTAGTATCTGTGAAGTAGTGCTGTGCGTGCATGTTACTGTGGAATCCACAGAGCAGTACTGTGTGCGGATTGTTACTCTGGTATCTGCAAAGCAGCTGATACCTGTGTTGGATTGTTTCTCTGGAATCCACAAGTAGTACTGTGTGTGGTTTGTTGCTCTGGAGTCCATGAAGTAGTACTGTGTGCAGATTGTTACTCTGGTATCTGTGAAGTGTTAATATGTGTGGATTATTTCTCTGGAATCTGGTAAGTAGTGCTGTGTGGGGCTTCTTACTGTGGTATCCATGAAGTAGTACTGTGTGTGGATTGTTACTCTGGAATCCATGAAGTAGTGCTGTGTGTGGAGTGTTTCTCTGGAATCTGTGATGTAGTGCTGTGTGTAGATCGTCACTCTGCTATTGAAATAGTACTATGTGCAGATTGTTTCTCTGGAGTCTGTGAAGAAGTACTGTGTACATATTGTTACTCTGGTATCCACGAAGTAGTACTGTGTGTGGATTGTTACTTTGGTATCTGCAAAGTAGTACTGTGTGCAGATTGTTTCTCTGGAATCTGTGAAGTAGTACTATGTGTGGATTGTGACTCTGGAATCCACAAAGTAGTACTGTGTATGGATTGTTGCTGTGGTATCTGCGAAGTAGTACTGTGTGCGGAGGAGACTTCAGTGGCATGTGTACATACCTTCCGAAAAGCAGGAAATCTTTCCCACCATTTTTAAGTATTAAGATAAAGAGTTTCATAAAAACGGAATGTGATTTACAGGTATCATTTTGAAAAGAAAAAAAAAAAAAAAACATGGGCACTGGAGATTAATCTTTTCTTTTCATTACAATTTTGCTTTGAAATGTGATCCTTAGCGTTCCCTTGAAGATGAGCCTTTGTGAATGTCCTATCACATAGTTATGACAAGGGAACTAATGCCTCACTGCAAACTAGAGGTTAATTTAATTTCATTTATTTGAGCAGGGTGAGGGGCAGAGGGAGAAACAAAGACTCCCCGCTGAGCAGGGAGACCGATGTGGGGCTCCATCCCAGGACCTCAGGATCACGACCCGAGCTAAAGACAGGTGCTTAACCGACTGAGCCATCCAGGGGCTCCCAAACTAGATGATTTTATTAACATGAAACGTATACAGGTTACAGCATTAATAGCTATCATTTGAATCTTGTACAAAACACATGCCTTTAATTACTAGGGTTTGGGGCACAAGAAATGGCCAGAGTAATAGCCAGTATAATTATGAATAAATATAAGGGAAGGATATAACCATTTAAAAGAAAATAATTGGGTGCAAGTATAAAATGCAAAAACAAAGCTGTTTCTACTTAAGACAAATCTCTAAATTTATTTTTCAAAACCGTCATCATGAGAACAATATACCTAGAGTCATGTTGACCTTAATCACAGTGAAGTCATAGGATAGCATACAAGAGATAATTCTCATATTTAAAAGATATTTAAAATGTTAGCCATAAAAAGACCATTAAAAGACCCTCTTTTAAAACACTATATGGCATCTCTCCTTATGAAAGGGTAATATAGCCCTCAAGAATTCTTCAAACAAAATCCAACATAAATAGGAACACAATAAAAACTATTTTGAAAACCTGTAAAATCAAAGCACCTATTTAAATTAAGACCATCAAGAATCTATAAGATTATTTTAGGAGGACATGGGCTGGATGAGACACTAAATACTGTAGTTCTAAGGAAACATTGACAATCAATTTATGTAACTTACAAGGCAAATTGAACACTACGAAAGATGTCCTTTACGACACATTTAAAAGTTTTAATTTAAATAATACTCAACAGGAGGCAACCAAGTCTGTGACACTCACTGAGACATAATAACAAAAGGGCGTGACTTGCAGTTGGGGCCCTTCCCAGTCTATTTTTAGAGGCTTAAGACTCCAGCCTTAAATAGTTTTAATAATAACATGCTTGTGGCTACAACTCAGCATGTAACACACAGTCTGGGAGAAAAGCAGTCCTCAAGAACTGTGGAACCTAGCTTGCTGGGGTTTCGTTCCCCTTTAAAACTAAACCTGAGATCGTGCTCACAGAACACGAGGGATCTCAAGAATGTTTTCGTTTCCTTCTGTTCACTAGCTACCTTGCAACACGCACAAGTAAAATTGGGTGATAAATTGAAATCAGGTTAAAATTAAGGGATACATCCTTAAAAATGTTCTTCACTTAAAAAAAAAAAAAAAAAGAACTATCTTGCTTCTCTGGAAGCCTACTTGAAATATTACCTTCCCTGGGTACAGAGCGACCCATGGGTGAGTAAGAAGCACTCTGATTAAGGAGATGATTGAGATGTGTCCTTAAAGGTTCCAGTCTCTCTCCCATTGTAGCTGGGATGGCTGCGTCCATCGAGAGAGTAGGAAGGGCACTTACCTTACATCCTCTAGTTACTTGATAGGGTCTTGAAGCGTTGGTGGATGTGGACTCACGAAGATATGCGCGTGTGAACACAAGTTTCCATAAACACACATTACAGACAGGTATATACACCATACACGCTCACCCACATATCTCCCAGTGACAAAGCCCCCATAGTCTGATGGGACTTACTGAAAATTACCACCTTTTCCAAATCCGGCCTTCCCATTCCGTTCCTGTAACTCAAAATTACATATTCTGAAGGATTCATTTCAATATTCAATTTTTAAAAAATCCAAAGCAACACATGGGTAAACCAAATTATAGCCAGAAACAAAGGCACATCTAGGGCCAACACACCAACATTTACCCCTGAGAAACAAACAGAAAAACCAAGGGAGATGCTCTGAGATGTTATAAAGATTGAACGGGCATTTCTGTTTTATTTTCTCAGAAAAGGAAGAGGCAATCCCTTTCATGGATAACTAAATGTAAGAGATCTAAATGTCTTGGGTGTCCCCTCCTTGGGAGAAGTCTAGATGAGAGACTGAAAAGTAAACAGATCAGATCCAATCCCCTTCCTTCTAAATTCAAAAAAAAAGAAAAAAAAAAGATATGGCATTTAGGGTTTTCAGGGCTCGTCTTTGAACTCCAAGAAAAAGGAAGACAAGATAGGAGGCCGGACTCTCCCAGAAGGATCGCCCTGCTCGGACTTGGCAGCGGAGTCGGGCACACTTCCTGTCCCCACTCCCTCCGCCTGGACTGTGGAGTCCTGGCACCTGTCATCTCTTGTCCTCCACAGGGCACAGCCCTGGGACCGTGGCCACTGCTCCTCATGCGGGCACATCTGTTGTTAGGCCACATGGGCCTGGCCATCCTGCCTCTCCAGCCCCACCCCACCCTCCATCACAAGTTCTCCTTCAGAAGGCCAAGCTTGCGCAGGGCCTCCCGGCGGGCCTCCTCCGTGGAGCCGCGACCAGAGAACTGGACAGTGATACCCTGGGGCCTAAACCCAACAGCCCTGGGCAGCGACCCTGACCGCTTCCTGGCATCCTGGCTGCAGTCCGGCTGCCGGTGCTCGTAAAGGCTCCTGCTGGCATTCTGCCGTGCAAGTTTGCCGGCCAGTGCCGGGTCTGGACGGAAGGTGACAGTTTTCCCCATTGAGACGAAGGCACTGGGCTCACTCTTCAGGACGTCGTGGATGCTCTGGAAGCCATTGGCCAATGGCGGGCACTGTTCCGTCTGCACGCCTCTGGACTGCAGAGTGCCGGTGTGGCTGCCCGCCCGTGTGGACGCGGCATCGTGGATGGGGCCTGGCTTGCTCTGGCCACGCGTCCCTAGCTCGGCAACCTCAGCCTTGGGGGCCCGGTCTTCCACCTCCCCCGCGGCCAGGAAAGAGACGCCATTGATGTTGGCCAAGACCCGGGCCTTCCGCTCCTGCACGTTGACAGCTGCTTTGGAGATGGTCTTGTTGAACTCCTTCCCCGCGCTGTTGGTCACGCTGATGTTGCTTGGGAAGCGGTGGATCTTGGGCGCGGGCTGGGCTGTGTGTTTGTGCCACAGGAAAGTGTCCCCATGCCGAGGGGCCCCCGAAGGCAGTGTCCTCCAGTCCCCTGGCTTGCTCTCCTTGGAGGGGGACACAGGTGGAAACCCTTCATTCCCTGCCACCTTCTCAGACATTTTCTGAGCGATTACCAGGGGAGTGGGAACGGAGCGGGGCAGTTTGGGGTGCTCTGAGGGGGGAGCCGGGGCCAGCAGCTCTTTCCTAGGGGGCGCGGCTGCTGTGGCCACAGGCGGGGAGGGCGGCACAGGAGGGGCCTCTGGAGCTGCTGGGCCTGGCAAGGGAGGATCCCCGGCTTCTGGTTTCCTGCCCTCAAGGACAGGAATGTCTTCCTTCCCAACAGGGCCAGTCCCTGAAAAGGAGGCAGAATCCTCATCAGGTACCACGTTAGGTAAAAATAAATGCATCCCACTGCCTTCCCACTGGATTCATGAGGGCGTACAAGGGACATAAAGCCAACATCAGCAGCAATGTCAGCATCCTGTCGGCTAACCTCCCTGGCCCAGCAAAGGAGAACCTGCCCCGTGAGTCTCACCATCCCCGTGAGTTATGAGAAGGCATGACGCGTCAGGGACAGTAGAAGACGCCAGTCTGAAGGCTCAGCCCCTGGGATGCACACGGAGCATGTGGGCTTCTAAGGAGGTGTGGACCAGGTCAGAATAACAACCCACCTCAGGAGGCGGTGTTGCTGAGGGGAAATGGAGGCAGGAAGGTTGGGGGCACCCCTGCATCAGGTTTTTCTAGATGAAGACCAGCTGGTTGTGTCAGATGCCCTGGGTCAAACTCAATACACTGCTGAGCCTTTACGATGCCCTTAACAGATATGGATTACAGGCCACCCAACACCGTGGGCACCTACATCCACACACCTGTCCTTTGCGGCAGAACTGCGCGCTGCATCTTATTTGTCCCTAGTCTCAGACTCTCACACAGCGCCTGCCGGAGAAGGCAACTGCCACTGGCCTGAGAATGTCCCGGTAGAGATGGGTGGGCAGGGCGGCTTTCTCTCAGTGAGTGTTTCCCTTGGCACTAGTATACAATCTGGCATTTTTAAAGGATCAGCAGGTTCAAGTTAACGTTAGGAAACACACTTCAAAGAAGTGTGATAAAAACGGGAAATTCTTATTCAGTCTCTTCTTTGCTGACATGGCTACAGGCAAAGCTCCACACTGGAGCCGAGAACCCCAGTCTGTGAAATCTGGTGTAACACCCCGCCTTGCGCACGTACCTTGCAAGCACACAAACGTGTGCGCACGATAGAAAATATATTTCTAGAGGCTTGTGGCAGATGGCAGTATTTTGTAGTAAGAGCCCAAACACTTTCCCTTCTGTTTCTCCCTCATCCTTCCAATCCTCATGTCCTTGCCGAAGCTTATTTCGAGGATCTTTTCCGATCAGGAAGGACAGTGCCAGACAATCCCACCTCATCCGTCCTGTCTGGTCTTCTCGCAGGATTCAAAAGACAAAATTCGTGCCTCTCCTTGGAGGCCACCCTGAATCAAGCAAACCTACAAACCCACAACCTACTAGACGCTGAGCCAAACTCTTGTCTGCTCTTTTCCTGCTTTCCTGAACCAGCAGACTTCTCAGTTCAAATACTCCTACTTTGGAAAGTCATGCTAGAGAAACAGGGATAGAAGATTGCTCAAACTCTGAGATCAAACCCAAGGGCTAAAATAGAAGTACCTCGTCTGTTTTCTTCGTAGAATGAATTGTTACACCTGGAATTCATTTCCAGTTTTCTTTCTCTCCCCTTCCCCTCCGATTCATGTGGCCAGCTAGTGTCATTCTTTATCCTGGCCTTTCGGAAACTCCCTTCAGAGGCTGTCTCCTAATACGCTACGAAAGCATCTGCTTGGCTGGACACTCAAACTAGCGAGACCCTGCTTCTACCCTGCAAAAACCCGATGTACCCCACAGCATCATTTCTGGCCACACACGGGGGACGTCCTCACCTGCTGCTGCTGTCCCAGCTGCGAGGCACTCCGGTTCTCCCGCCTCTGGTGCTGGCTGCACTAAGTCGATCACCTCTCCCGGCTCTGAGTGACCAGAAGCACGCTCTTCCAGAGACCCTGGAGAGTGGCCGTCACATAGGACTTGCTCCTCAAAGTCGTCTCCCAGGGAATCGATGGTCTCTTCGAAAAACAGGATGACATCCTTTTCCTCGTGCGTCAGGTACTTCAGACTCTCGTCATCCTGTACGACAGGTGTGGGGATTGGGAATAAAAGGGAAAAAACAAACAGTCATTTCGCTCAAGAGAGAAAACAAGACAAAGTCGGGATCTGCACCCAGCGCCTGATAGGATCCACAGCCCCCTCAGAGCTCCTGCTGGGGAGAGTCTGCCATTCGGGAGGCCCCATGGACCAACGTGTCCCTCCCCATTTTACCTGAATGAAAAAGAACGCTGCCAAGAAGCTATAGCCAAGAAAGCATCTTAGAACCTATTACAGGCTCTAGCCTATGGTTCCTGATGAGCCAATGACAAGAAAAATAATAATTCTTCAAACCTCCTTGGACCAGTGTTCTCAACTGACTGCTCTCAGATGTCTTCCCCAAGAGCAGCGGGGGACATCTCTGGTCAAAGAGAGTGACATGAATGGACATATTTATGTCCTCTTCCACCGGAAACCTCTCTAAAACAATGGGATTTATTATTTGTTTTAAAGGCACAAGTCACAAAGACAAAAATAATAGGAAAGGAGACGACGGCCACAAAATGTGGGAAGTTAGGCGGCAGCAGGACATTTGTAACCGACTCCGAAGACCCAGGGAAGCTGAGTTTCAGCCAGCAGCCACAGAAAGCCAGGGACCAGCCTGCTGGGGACAGGGGACTCTCCCCTCAGTCCCCCACCCCCGCTCAGGTACTGGAGGTACAAAGCAGTTCTGGGAGAGTGGCAGCAAGTGGATGGTGGAAAGAGCAGAATTGGTTCAGCAGGAATGAGGCACCCTGGCAGAAAACTAGATTTTTTTTTTTTTTTTTTAAAAGAAGGTAAGAGAGGGATTTGAAGCAGAGCTGGTTGTGATGGAAACAGAGAGTAAATGAAGCCAAACAGATGCTCTAGGGACAGAAACCTGGAAGCTTTTCTGGGGCATCTGAACGTTCAAGGGCCCAAAGGGGTCGGCCCCACGGGTTCCCCAACAGAGCAGCTCAGTACGATCTCCCTACAGATGAAGACCACAGTCAACAAACCCCACACAGAATTTCTAATCAGCTTCTCAACCTCCTCTCTTAAATATGTGCACACGCAGAAGGATCAGCGAGCAGCTGAGAAAAACCTTTATCATGAAAGACATACCTGAACAAATAAAAAAGAAAGCACTTAACAAAAACAAACTATGGAGAACTGATGACAATTTCCAAACAATGACTATGAATGCCCTCAGAGAGATGAAGAGACACTGAACCCGTCAAGAATATGATCCTCTTGGGGTTCCTGGGTGGCTCAGTGGGTTAAAGCCTCTGCCTTCAGCTCGGGTCGTGTTCCCAGGGTCCTGGGATCGAGCCCCGCATCAGACTCTCTGCTCAGCAGGGAGCCTGCTTCCTCCTCTCTCTCTCTCTGCCTGCCTCTCTGCTCACTTGTGATTTCTATCGGTCAAATGAATAAATAAAATCTTAAAAAAAAAAAAAAAGAAAAGAATATGATGTTCTTAAAAAAAAAAAAAAAAAACCAGAGGACCAAAAGCAGCTCTTATAAATTAACACCAGGACAACAGAGTTGAAAAATGAAATCAAAGCCTACAAGAGAAAGTAGAGAAACAAGTAAAGTAAAACAAATAGACATTTAAAAAAAAATTAAAAAAGAAGGAAGACAAGAAAATTAGAGGATAAGTATGGGAGGGCCAACATCTGATAATGAGGTTCCCAAAAGATAAATCAGAAAAGTAGAGGGAAAGTCTCAAAATAAATAAGTAAGAGAATTCAAGGAGAGGCCACTGAACTGGAGGCTCTGGGTTTCCAGAGTTTGCATGGTGGAAGTCATCATGAGGACAACCTAATGAACAAGAACAAAACAGACTGAAATCTCAGGATGCCACAGACCAAGATCCCAAAATCTTCCCAGAGTGAAAATCAGGTTACAAAACAAAAGACCAAGAATTGAAATAGCAACAGACTTCTTAGCAGTGATATCATTGGAAGCAAGAAGCAAACAACAGGATTCCTTCAAAATTCTGAGTGAACTGAGAACTAGAATTTTATGCCTAACCAAATTACGGTGATGATAAAATAAAGAGGCTTT
This sequence comes from Mustela nigripes, assembly GCF_022355385.1. Classification (NCBI taxonomy): domain Eukaryota; kingdom Metazoa; phylum Chordata; class Mammalia; order Carnivora; family Mustelidae; genus Mustela; species Mustela nigripes. The sequence continues at coordinate 137,306,675 of NC_081562.1, forward strand.
TAAGACACGTGAGGACTACACAATGGATCCCCCACGTATGCCTTTCTCAGGGTGGTGGGATAGTGTGGCCGCTCCCCTGGACAAGGGAGGAAACCAAGAAAAGACACGGGAGTTGGGGCCCAAGAGAGCATGAGAGACAGCCAAAAGGAATCCCAGGAGGCCAGTGACATTCCCAGGATGTCGGCGGTGCAGTGTACAACCAGTCTAGTTCAGAGCACACCAGAAGGGGAAGAACACAAAACAAGCAAATAAAACTCGGACAGTTATTAACCACAGAAAACTGAAGTTATGAGAAAAGGCATGTCTATGAATCCATTTGTCTACAGTAATAAGCATCCATACACATAGATATATGACTTATATTTGTGTTCACAGTAGCAAGAAAACAAGCAAAACAAGAAACTACAGAATGTCCAACAATAAGGGTGTAGTTAAACACACTGAGGCATGCTCACAGATGGAATGTTATAACCGGTGTTTTCAAAAGAATATAAAGCTAAGTGAAAAAGATGCAGATAGAAAAATGGAGCTGTCTCAATTTGACTTAAATATATGCATATTTAATATTTCCCCCCCACAAGAAATACTGATGGGACATAGAGTAAAAGGTAGACAGTGGCAGTGGAAGGAGGATAAAGGTAAGTAACAGAGGAACAGGGTGTGTTAAAGCTTGTGTCCTCTAGGGGCGCCTGGGTGGCTCAGTGGGTTAAGAGGCTGCCTTTGGCTGGTCCTGGGGTGGAGTCCTGCCTCTGTCCCCTGCGCAGAGGGGCCTCTTCTTCTCCCTCTGCCCTTCCCCCTACTTGTGCTCATGCACTCCCTCTCTCACGTAAATAAACAAATCTTAAAGAAAAAAGTCACGTCTTCTAGTGAGTAGGAAATGGGAGGAGCGTGTTTTCATAACCCTATGAAACTGCTTGACCCTCTATGAGTGCAAACTTTGATAAAACAACAGAAAAAGTGGTAGACGCAAATGTGATTAAGACCTGACCAGGGTGGAGTGGCTGCGTGGCTCCAATGGCTAAGCATCTGACTCTTGCTCTCAACTCAGGTCTTGATATCAGGATTTTGAGTTCAAGCCTGCCTCATGTTGGGCTTAAAAGAAAAGAAAAAAGAAAAAAAAATTGTTGACCTCGGTGGCGCAGGAGAATGCTTTTCACACTGGGATCTGAGAGATAATGACAAATGCTCGCCCACCCAAAGCCCCTGACTCCCGGGCCGCCCACGGAAGGGCCTGCAGGCTTCACAAATTTAGAGACCATTTAAGGCATTTGTTTGTTTTTGGTATTAAATCAAGAAGACGTGCAAATTTCTCAAGCTGCCCAGGCTATGTTAGCTTAATCCCGAAGACAGGACGACTCTGGGCAAGGGGACGGTCTGCAGCCGGGTTCAATGGGCAGACAGACAGAATGGCATGGGCTGGGTCACAGCCATGCGTCTGCTTTGGTAGACACAGACAGTTGTCTCATATGCTGGTCCCTGGTGGGCTTCCGCCTCTGACTCCCCCTCCCCCGCAGGCCTGGGCCAGCATCCTATTGTGATTTTCCATCCGCTCCCAAGACCAAGAAGACAGTGCTACAGTTTTTTCCCCCGCCCCCGTAATACTTCACTGGCTGTTTGGAGATTCTCTTATGAAGTGCCGCCTGTTCCCGTTTCTATCAAGTTGTCTTTTTAAAAAATACAGTACTAGCCAGACATCATTTGTTGGATATACTCGTTGCGAATATCTTCTGCTATTCATGGGCTGCTCCCTGCTATTCACTAGCAATTGGACGGGCATCCTGGTTGGCGAGGCTTCTGCGATTCAGTGCTACAGTGAGTCTGGAATGAATCTCTGTGTATGGTGTGGTCAAGGGTCATTGTTTTCTAAATTGATACCCAATTGTTTCAGCACCAGGCCTTGGAAAGACCTCCTTTCTCCCCTACAGGTCCCCCTGGTTGTATGTCAGGTGACGGTCCACGTGTTGGGTCTGTTTATCAATTCTCTTACCTGCCTACTTGTCTATTCATATACCAATTAAACAGTTCTATTTTTTAAAGGATTTTATTTATTTGAGAGACAGAGTGAGTGAGAGACAGCGTGAGCAGGGGTAGGGTGGGGCTGAGGAACAGAGGGAGAAGCAGGCCCCCTGCTGAGCAGGGAGCCTGATGTGGGCTCTATCCCAGACTCCGGGATCATGACTTGAACCGAAGGCAGACACTTAACCTGACCGAGCCACCCAAGAGCCCAGGTTGCTTCCATATATCTTGACTATTATAAATAATATTGCAACAATAACATGCTCACCCAAAGTGCATGAGGGCTCCCTTTTCTCCACATCCTCGCCAACACTTATCTCTTATCTTTTTGGTACGACTCATTCTGGCAGGGATGAGGCGATAGATACTTCACTGTGGTTCTGATTTGCATTTCCCTGATGATGACTGATGTTGAGCATCGTTTCGTGTCTGCTGGCCATCTGGATACCTTCTTTGGAAGAATGTCTATTCAATCCACTGTCCATTTTTACTTTTTATTTATTTACTTTTAAAGATGTATTTATTTATTTTAGGGAGAAAGAGAGCAGGGGTGGGGGCAGAGGGAGAGAATCTCAAGCAGACTCCGTGCTTGATCTCATGATCCCGAGATCACGCACTGAGCTGAAACTAAGAGTCGGATGCTTAACCAAATGAGGTACCCAGACGCGCCTTAAACACTGTTTTAATTATAAGTTTCACTATCTGGCAGTTTAAAAGCCTTCCACTATCTGGCAGTTTAAAAGCCTTCCAGGTTTGCTGTTCTTCTCTAAGTCTGTGCTAGCTCTTTTGGTCCTTTTTATGTCCATGTAAATTTTAGATTCAGCTTGTCAGTTTTCCATACATCCAGATACACACACACCTCTGCTGGGATTTTGGAACTATACAGAAGTTCCTTAAATGAGGAGAACTGAATTTTCCAATGTTTTTTGAATCCTCAAATATGGCATACATCCTCCCTTATTTAATTAGTGGCTCTCAAGCTGTGGGCCTTTACCAGCAACTGTAGGAGCTTAGCACAGCACTTAGAACTACAAATTCTTGGGCCCTACCTCAGATGGGCTGAATTTTGTAAAGCATTAAGGGCCTCGAGTATGTGCGTTAACATATGCTCTGGGAAATACTGATGCACTAACGTTGGCTAGGCACTGATTTGGTTCTTCAGCATTCCTCAAGAATGTCTTGGGGTTTCCAGTCTGAGATTTTATGCAGTTATCATTATATGTCTTCTTAGGTATTTGATGTTTTTTTTTTGATGCTAATATAAATGCTGTCACTTAAAAAAATTTTTTTTTAAACTTTTAGGTGTTTTTTTTTTTTAAAGTAAAGGTTACCTCCAACGTGGGGCTCAAACTTATGAGCTGGAGATCAGAGCTGAATGCTCCACTGACTGAGTCAGCCAGGTGCCCCTAAATGGCGTCACTCAAAATTTTTTCTAATTGCTGTTGGTATATAGAAATATAAAGTACACTCATCTTGTAATAAATAAATTCAATTTGTTGTGTAATCCTGGCAACTTATTTGTAGATTCTTTTCAATTTTCTACACACACAATGGTGTCTGCAAATGAGAGATTTTTTCCCCCCTCCTTCCATTCTGCTCACGTCCTGTTCCATTTTTTCATTTGCCTTATCTCGCTGGGTTCTCAAGTCGGCTGAATACAAGTGGCCTCTTTGTCTTGGTCCCAGTATCAGAGAGAAAGCTTTCAATATTTCTCTATTAAGTATAATGTTTGACATAGGGTTTTCTTTTTCTTTTTTTAAATTTTATTGTTTGTTTGTATGTTTACTCTTTTTTAAAAAAAAGATTTTATTTATTTATTTATTTGACAGACAGAGATCACAAGCGGGCAGAGAGAGGGGAAGGGAAACAGGTTCCCCGCTGAGCAGAGAAACCGATGTGGGCCTCCATCCCAGGACCCTGGGATCATGACCTGAGCTGAAGGCAGAGGCTTTAACCCACTGAGCCACCAAGGCGCCCTGTTTACTTATTTTTAAGTAAAGTCGACCCCCAAAGTGGGGATCAAACTCACAACCCTGAGATCAAGAGTCCCACACTCTACCAACTGAGCATCAGGCACCCCTGCTGTAGATTTAAAAAAAAAAAAGGCTTCTCATCAGATTAAGAAAGATTTCTTCTATTCCTAATTTGCTGAGTGTGTTGGTTTTAATATAATGAATGGGTTTTGAATTTTGTCAAATCATTTTCTTTACATATTAGAGTGATACTCAGCTGGGGGTGCTGTTACCCTTCACAGGGCGCTTGGCAATGTGTGGAGACACTTTTGGTTATCACAACTGGGTGGGTGTCACTGGCCTCTAGCAGGTAGAGGGCTCAATAGCCCACAGAGCACCAGACAGCTCCTCACAGAAAGAATGATCTGGCTGGGGGCACCTGGGTGGCTCAGTGGGTTAAGCCTCTGCCTTCGGCTCAGGTCATGGTCTCAGGGTCCTGGAATCGAGCCCTGCGCATCGGGCTCTCTGCTGGGCGGGGAGCCTGTTTCCTCCTCTCTCTGCCTGCCTCTCTGCCTGCTTGTGATCTGTCTGTCAAATAAATAAATAAAATCTTTAAAAAAAAAACAAAACAGTAAGAATGATCTGGCTGAGGAGGCTGAGGACACAGGATCGTACGCTTTTCCTCTTTTATTCTGCTAATGAACTGAATTACGACGACTGATTTTCAAATATTAAACCAACCCTGCATTCTTGGAACAAGTCCAGTCTGGTTGTGATGTTATCTTTCTTATACATCACTGAATCTGATTTGCTAATACTTTGTTTAGAATTTCGGCATCTGTGTATTCACCAGACAGACTGGCTTGTCATTTTCCTTTCTTTGTGATTGGGTTTTGTACACCCTTCTTTTTAAAATGTCAACTTATGGGCGCCTGGGTGGCTCAGTGGGTTAAGCTGCTGCCTTCGGCTCAGGTCATGATCTCAAGGTCCTGAGATCGAGTCCCACATCGGGCTCTCTGCTCAGCGGGGAGCCTGCTTCCCTCTCTCTCTCTCTCTCTCTCTCTCTCTGCCTGCCTCTCTGCCTAACTGTGATCTCTCTCTGTCAAATAAATAAATAAAATTAAAAAAAAATAATAAAATGTCAACTTATAAATAAAACAATGTGCCTGCCCTAAGATTTTAATTTTAGTTCCTAGCTTATCTTTTTGCTCCACCTTTCCTGAGATATTTTTTGGGGGAGGCGGGGGGAGACAGAATTTCAGAATACTTTTTCTCCAGCTGAAATGAGAGCAGATTCATTTTAACTAGGTCTGTGTAATTTTACCAGCAGACCTAGCAGTAGACACTCCCTGAGAGCTTCAATACTTCCTCTAAGAACATGGTCAGGGTAAGGGGCATTAGAAGAGGGGCAGGGTACCATGAGGGAAAAGGTGTACCAGGTGTTCCTGACTGAGTACTTTCTATTGAGTGCTGGACCAAGGAAAAGAGAAATGGGTTTTTAAATACCTAGCACAGGGATGCCTGGGTGGCTTAGTCAGTTAAGCATCTGCCTTTGGCTCAGGTCATGATCCCAGGGCTCTGGGATCGAGTCCCATGTTGGGCTTCTTGCTCGGTGGGGAACCTGCATATCCCTCTGCCTGCCATTCCCCCTGCTTGTGCGCTTGCTCTCTCTCTCTCTAACAAATAAATAAAATCTTTTAAAAAAATAAAAATAAAACCCAAAATATGATCATCTACATAACATGTGACTAAAGAATTTACACTTTATTCTGAGAATTTCAGGATCTGGCCCTACCTACTTTTCATATTTCATCTCCTACCACTCTGCCCTTTCTACTCTATTTAGGGGTCGTAAACCTTTTTCTGTAAGGGCAGGGAGTAAATATTTTGGGCTTTGTAGGCTTTATGGTGACAACTACTCAACTCTGGCCATGTAGTGTGTAAGTTACAGGCAGTGTGTTAATGAAAAAGCCTACCTTGTTACAATAAATCTTTATTTACAAAAACAAGTTGGGGGCCAGAGTTGGCTTGTAGGCTGTGGTCTGCCAAGTCTTGCTGTGTACACATCAAACCACCTGCCATCTCCTATGCTTGTTTTCATGTCAGCAGTGCCTGTCTCTGCATAGTCACATCTTACCTATCCTCCATGATGACCATGCCTCCAATACCACCACACCTCCAGCCTTCTCCATAACATCTACTGAATCATACATTCAAATATTTGAGCATCTACTAAGCATCAGGCAATGTAAATGTAACAAAAGTCTACCTGACCGTCTAATGAGGGCTTTAGATAAGAAAAGAGGTAGTTACTTCAGAGTCTGGAAATGGTTCCAATGAGGTGACTTTCCTGTTAGGGAAATGGGTGTCAATTCACACATTTGGGGAAGTGGTCTGACATGGAACACTTTGGCAAGGATATAGTATCTGCTAATAATGTGAAAGAAGTGGGTGAGATTCAAACACAAAGGGCCACGGGGTAGGTAGATCTGTGTTTCAGAGATCATGCTGGCTATCATGCGGGAAATATTGGATGTGGGAAGCAATCTGGACGAGACTTCAAGGTCACCTAAACTAGAGCAAGGGTGATGGGAAGAGAAAGGAGGAGGTGGGACTTCAGAGAGATATAAAATGTAGAATCATCTCCTCATTTAAATCTTCTACTATAGTTTCGTCATCCAGCTTTTCAGCTCTACTAGCCGTCACACTTAAAGAGGAGCCTCATATATCTGCTGCCCCCCCCCCCCCCCGGACCACCCACAGAGTTTACAGGCTATCCTGTCACTGTGAACAAAGCATCAGCTGTCTCTTTACCACATCTGACTACTTTGTCCCTCTGGCAACCAGAACAGGAAAGCTTCATATGAAATCAGCGACGCCGTTCATTTTCTGATTTTTCTAGAGTTTTTTGAAGACTGGTGGGATCATCTGGAGGGTCACCATGGATGGTGTAGGGCATTCCTGCCTCATCTTTTCTTTACACACCTTCTTCTTCTTCTTTTTTTTTAAAAGATTTTATTTATTTGACAGAGAGATCATAGGCAGAGAGGCAGCAGAGAAGGGGGGAAAGCAGGCTCCCCGCTGAGCAGAGAGCCCAATGTGGGGCTCGATCCCAGGACCCTGAGATCATGACCTGAGCCAAAGGCAGAGGCTTAACCCACTGAGCCACTCAGGCGCCCCTACATACCTTATTCTTGCCAGACCAACCTGTCCCCTAACCATTCAGCACACACGCTCTTAACTCTCTTCCTTTCCCAGACTCACCAAAAGACATTTCAAATGTTTCTCCTATCCATGCAGAATGGTTTAGCTCAGTAATTGGAGGGAAAAAAAAATTCCAGGGCGCCTGGGTGGCTCAGTGGGCTAAGCCGCTGCCTTCGGCTCAGGTCATGATCTCAGGGTCCTGGGATCGAGTCCCGCATCGGGCTCTCTGCTCAGCAAAGAGCCTGCTTCCTCTCCTCTCTCTCTCTGCCTGCCTCTCTGCCTACTTGTGATTTCTGTTTGTCAAATGAATAAATAAAATCTTTAAAAAAAAAAAATTCCAAGTCTAAAAATCATTAGGGCTCTTAGCATAACAAAGGTCCCCGTAGTTAATAATTACAACCATCACGGATATTGTTAGGATGACGAGATGATGATAACAGCCATAACCAAACAAAATGTCTACAGAAATAAATTAATGCTCTCTACCCTCTTCCTCCTACTTCTCCTCTCCTAACTCAGTGTTTCAGGAAAGATATGCACAAGAATTCTAGATAATCTACGTTGGTTAGGCATACAGACAGCAGAATTAAATGGGCAGCTGGCCTGCAACTACACCTTCAGCTTAAGACACATGCCAACTTCCCACACTGAGCGAGGGGCAGAAACTATGAACAGAGTATATAACCCCCATGGGTCTTTTTTAAAAAAATATTTTATTTATTTATTTGACAGAGAGAGAGAGAGAAGCAGGCAGAGAGAGGGGAAGATGAAGTCTCCCCGCTGAGCAAGGGAGCCCCATGTGGGGCTCGATCCCAGGACTCTGGGACCATGACCTGAGCTGAAGGCAGACACTTAATGACTGAGCCACTCGGGTACCCCAATAACCCCACAGGTCTAATCCAACTTCAGAACAAGAAACCCCAGCATAAGTTTTCATTTGAAAAATGGGCTTAGATCCGCTTTCGGCTCAGGTCATGATTGCGGGGTCCTGGGATCGAGTCCCGCATCGGGCTCTCTGCTCAGCGGGGAGCCTGCTTCCCCCTCTCTCTGCCTGCCTCTCTGCCTACTTGAGATCTCTGTCTGTCAAATAAATAAAATCTTTAAAAAAAAATGGGCTTAGAAAGGGCAGGATTCTGTGTTCTAGGACAGATTGTGGGACCCACAGGCTGAAAGATACAACACATAGATCAATCAGCCTACCTCCCTCACTGGAAGATGGGAACACTGAGCTCAGGGCCAATGAAGTGACCCCAAGGGTCATACAACTCCTCAGTAGAGTGGCTAAGACAAGACCTAGTCTGTTCTTGCTTTTTTGTTTTATCCTATTCATTTCTGTTTTTAGTCACATACTTATTCAAGATCAGAAGCCTGGGTCCTGGAAGACTCAGATTTTTGCATCCTCAACCCATCCAAGGTCTCTCCCCAGAGTTAGAGGCTGGAGTACGTATAGGCTGGCAGGAAGGCTGGTGTGGATTCCCATGCATAGTCTCTGAGCTCAGCCTGGCCTTGAGCACTGACTTCAGGGGCAGAGCCAAAAACAGCTGTGTGCTTGGTCTGCTGCCTAATTCCCCAAATAAGAAGCTGCCCTCCATATGAAGCCCCCTCTGCCTACACCTGGGAGAGGAAAGAAGGCAGAAACCAAAAAAAGCTCCAGAGCCACAGGCAGGGAAACGGTATTCAGGGCCAGAAAAGGGGCGCATGGCCTTGTGCAAGAGAGTTCCTATCTACTCCTCCCGTCCCAGGAGATGCCTGCGCTGTCTCCCTCAGACAGGGATGTGAGGGGAAGACTCGGGCCTTGGGGAAGAGGCAGAGCTTGGAAAGCAGAGGGCATAGGCAAATCCACAGAGCCAGGGAGTAGGTGAGTGTTTGCTCAGGGCTGCGGGAGTTGGGGGAAATGGAAATGACTGCTAATGGGCATGGGGTTTCTTCTTTGGGGGCAGTGACAATGTTCTAAATGTGTCTGTGAGGATGGTTGCTTGACTCTGGGAATCTACTAAAAACCACTGACGGGCATACTGTAAACGGGTGAACTGTCTGGTACGCGACTATCTCAACAGAGCTGTCATGCAGTGAAAACAACAAGGAAGGCAGGGCCTCGTGGGCCCGGGGAGAAGGGAGGGAGCCCTGGCGGTGGTGGCCCCGCTTTGCTGGTGGGGTTTTAGAAGTGGCATTTGCTAACTTAGTTCCAAAGAACTAAGTAGATAGGAAATGAAGATAAATGAAAACAGCAGCTTTCTAGGACTGTTGACAACAGTCAACTGTTGGTAACATTTGCTATAAAAGTCTGTCATCCAGGGGCACCTGGGGATGGCTCAGTCCTAGATATGCCTATAGGAGTGCAGATTTGGGACAAGAGTTTCATTTCAAGGGAAAATGTAGAGAGGACAAAAAATATCTCTGTTTGATTAAACAAAAAAGTCAAGGAAGCCTAAAATACTCATGCTAAACACCTACCTAAAAAAGTACTGAATTAGTTAAGTTTTGAAGCTTTTTCTTTTCTTTTTTTTTAGATTTATTTATTATTTTAGAGAGAGAGAGTGCAAGCAGTGGGTGGGGAGAGGGACAGAGGAAGAGGGAGAATCTCAAACAGGTTCCATGTTCAGCACGGAACCCGATGTGGGGCTCGATCTCAGGACCCTGAGATCATGACCTTAGCTAAAACCAAGAGTTGAAAGCTTAACTGACTGAGCCACTGAGGCGCCCCTTGTTTTGTTTCTTGTTTAAACAAAGAAATTGGTGTTGTGGGGCACCTGGGTGGCTCAGTTGATTAAGTGTCTGCCTTCAACTCAGGTCATGATATCAGGGTCCTGGGATCAAGCCTCACACTGGGCTCCCTGCTCAGTGGGGAGCCTGTTTTTCCCTCTGTCCATCCCCCAACCTGCTCACGCTGTCTCTCTCATGTGCTCTCTCACTCTCTCTGACAAATAAATAAAAAAAAAAAATCTTAAAAAAAAAAAAAAAAGCAAATATGAATATCAAATCACACTCTGCCAAAATAAATACTATAGGCTGCCTACCTAAGAGACAGGCAGTTGAGAACTTCTCAAGAATATTTTTAGATGTCATAATCTTGTTTATGATTTTTTTTTTTTTTGTCTAGAACAGATATGAGTTCTATAGGGTTTTTTTTTTCTCCCTCACAAGGAGTTGCCACATTATCTTAACCTGCAGTGAAGTCAAATTTCTTTGTTTCATTTAAAAAAAATTTATTTGTTTAAGAGAGAGAGCACAACTGGGTGCAGGGGGTGGGGGAAGGGAAGCAGGAGGAGAAGCAGACCTTGTGCTGAGCATAGAGCCTGACTCGGGGCTCAATCTCAGGACTCTGAGATCATGACCTGAGCAGAAACCAAGAATTAGTCTCTCAACTAACTGAGACACCCAGGTGCCCCAATCCCAATTTCTTTTTTTCTTTTTTAAAGATTTTATTTATTTATTTGACAGAGAGAGAGACATCGAGAGAGGGAACACAAGCAGGGGGAATAGGAGAGGGAGAAGCAAGCTTCCCACTGAGCAGGGGGCCCAGTGAGGGGGATCCCAGGACCCTGTGATCCTGACCTGAGCCGAAGGCAGATGTCTAACAAACTGAGCCTTGCATTTGCTTTTTTCACACACCAAAATGACCTTCCAGACACTTGAGCAGGGCTTCACTGACCTAAGCTGAGGAGCGATGCCCCCACCCCCGCAGCTGAAGGGAACCGGGGCAAAGAGAAGCACATCAGCCTCGGCCTCTGCGCAGTTCTCCACGTGGCTGTGCATGCTGTGCTGACCTGGGCCCATCACCCCCACCCCAAGAGCAGAAGTGCACATGGCGTGCCCCACAGCCTGGGGTAAGGGCTTCATTATGGTCTAGGCGTCCCTGCGGTGAGGTTTCCCCAGCACTAACTGAACCCTGTACTTCTGGCCGGAAAGAGACACAAACTGACCAGTGGGCGACCAGATGTGCACCCAGTTTTGATTATAGATCTGATGATTCAAGGCTTCCAAGGATCACCGCTGGGCTCCCTGCGGCCTGTAACTTCCCTCCGCCAGCAGTATCAGGAAGGAGTCCTGACGAAGATGCACCCCCACCAGGCGTGGGCCAGCAATTGAGCCCCCACCCCCACCCCAGACCCCTCCGGAGCCCGCAGTGCTGACCCAGATCCTCCCATGGCACCCAATTGCGAGTTCATGCAAGGCTGAAAACCGCCTTGTGCTCATCATCTACCATCGCGGTAGTTTGGCTTTGGGGCTTACTGAATTGAACTTTTGCAAAAGCTATTTGTGCTTTGTCATAAAATGGCTGCTTTGACTTGGCAAGTGAGGCCAGTATAGAAAGGAAGATGGGTTCATTGTTGACCAGTCTTTTTTTTTAAAGATTTTATTTATTTATTTGGCAGACAGAGATCACAAGTAGGCAGAGAGAGAGGAAGGGAAGCAGACTCCCTGCTGAGCAGAGAGCCCGATGCAGGGCTTGATCCCAGGACCCTGAGATCATGACCTGAGCTGAAGGCAGAGACTTAACCCACTGAGCCACCCAGGCGCCTGGCCAGTCTTTTTAAAGATTTTATATATTCACTTGAGAGAGAGTATGCACACGAGCAAGGGAAGGGACAAAGGAGAAGCAGACTCCCCACTGAGCAGGGAGCACGATGTGGGGCTCCTTCCCAGGACCCTTATATCATGACCCAAGTGGAAGGCAGACGCTTAACTGACTGAGCCAGCCAGGCACCCCTGCTTCTTCTTTCCATCCTAGGTTCTATTTCCTTTCCTTGCAATCACCCGACCCCTTATGTGTCTCAATGCCACGTAGGACCCAGACTTCACCTAACCCAGCCACGCAGGCAGAGCTCACCACTGCTTGCTCTACCTTCTTATTCCATGACAAATGGGTGAGGCCAAAAGGCAATCAAAGGCTTTGGAGAAGGAAGGGGGTAATCAGGAGCTGACAACTGCTGCCTGACCACAGGCTTATTATGTGACTACAGGGCCCTGACGTTTGTTAACTCAGGGTTAAGGGAGGGTTGTAGGACCCTGCACTGAGTAGATCATCTCCAAACACGTGCTAATGAATCTGGATCATTGTTTGGCCCCAAGTTAGAGATAAAAATGAACAGGAGGTATGCCTGGGGATTCGAGGTGCTTCTAATCTGCCCTCAAAGAAGCGTGTGCATTAACAAGTCCCTTCCGAGCTAGAGTTTCCAACTCTTTCCAAGCAGGTGGTCACTTTCTCTTCTAGAAGAAGCCCCAGGAGGCCTGCAGGCTGCAGGGCCGCACACAGCAGTGGCACCCAAGCACACCAGCAGGGGGCAGCCATCTTTCCCTGGGCATTTCATGAGATGGGTGCTCCAGATCCAACCCAGCTTGAAGGAGTTAAGAATATAGGGAACCCTACACCCAAAGTTTCCTTTGCTCCGTAAACAGCTATCATATATGAATGTCTCCAGATTCTTCTCAAAACTTTTATCCTGAATCTGTATTACGGACGGAGGATAAATTTCTAGAACCATCCTCCCAGATTTGTGAATATGTGCTGCCTTGCGTTGCATTTAGTCATCCTTCTCAAGTTCCAGAGAGGGAGAAAAAACACGTTCAAAAGGTATCTTCTTACTCAAGTATTTCAAGATTTGGCTAATCTGGTCTCGTTCTAGCTCTTTCATTAAAACGTGTTCAGAGGCAGAATTCCTTACAAGAGAAATAAAGTACATATCCAAATACAACCAGCCTCTTGGTAATACAGACCACATCCTCTGCCCTCCTGGAACAGCCCCGGTCGTCATGGTGGCCATATGGGCAGCCAGAACAAGCCTACTGAAGCATCTATTTTCATTTTTAGCTTGCACTGGCTCAGGAGAAAAGTTTCCATTGTGTAAAGATCTGTTACAACCCAGGCAACCCTTCCACCAGTGTTTGAGAACATTAGGATACTCTCATTTAACACCAGGCATTCGTGTTTTATCTTCTTTTAAAAAATAACCTTGCTTAAAAGAAATGTTTCCCTAAGGCAAAACTAGGTGATCTCTTATTTAAAGAGCCTTCCAAGAGGTACACGGAATGCAAAACAGTGTAAAGGCCTGAAAGCACAGTCCCTGACTAGTCTTTCATGAGGCTGGGGGTTCAGAGAGGCAAGGGTTTGCAAAACTATTATGGTTCAGTCTCATTCCGAAAAAACGGGTCATAAAAAGCCCTGATGATGTAGAATCAAAACATAAAGAGCTCCTCTCCACATTCAGACTCCCTGAAAGTTCACCCGTTTTTGTAATGGTGTGGCTAGTTCACTGGTGAAAGGGGCTGGCTGCTGAGGCAGTGCTTCATTAAAGTTAAGTCCTAATCAAAATGCCAAATTTTCTCAGCGTGCCACTGCTCTCTAAGGAGAACACACAACTGTAAGAGGACACAGATGGCAGCTCAAGTCGGCTTGAGAATCTTCCAGAAAGGAAAACACTTGCAAGCAAGCAGAGGTCTGCAAAGAAGGTGCTGGAACAAGACTGGGATGTGTCCTCCTACAGACACCGAGAAACAGGGAGCCAGGTGGGGCACGTGGCAGGATTACGTGGTCACACCCACCCACGCACGCATCCTGAGAATATAATTTCACTGCGCACTTCTTGAAAGCAGAATCTGCCATGCCGTTCCCACAATTATGCTCCACTGGGTACAGTGCTGGGGCTGCCAGAGAATAAAAGAGTCAGGCATGTTGCAGTCCCACTGCAGGATGGTACCAGAGAGGAAACAACACAGAGGATAGGCATTCTGGACGTTCACTCCAACGTGATGCCCCAGAGTGAGATCGCCAGAATTAGGAAGTGTGTGAGATGCTCGGTGCGGGGAGAGGAGTTCTCCCTTTCCCATCTCATCATTAGTGGCCAAAGGAAAAACTCAGAAGACTACTGGTAAGACAGAGACACGACACGGAGAGCATGGATCCCACGAGAAGCTGGGGCGGGATGAGGCAGAATCACATACAGCCTGGAAGCTAAGTGGGCACTCACCAAGGAGGCTGTGGTCAGGAAGGGCGGACTATATGCTGGCCGGCGCGTCCTCACAGTCACCCTGGGGAAGAATTCTTATCCCAGCACCCCTGTTTGTAACTCGGGAAGAAAACTACTGAGGAACACAGTGACTGATTAACTTTCCCAGATTCCAAAGGCAATGAATTTGAATTTGAACTCAGGCCTGTCACTAATATGCTGTGTTTATGACTATGTTGAACAGTTTCTTAGGATACAGACTGCTTAGTAAGAGGGAAGCAACTTGAAACATGCATAATGTGGGTTTTTTTTTTGATTTCAGAGAAATTATAAGTATACTGGGGAATGTCCTGCTGATACCTATTCAAACGCACTGTAAAACCTATTTGGACCAACACTGATGGCTCAGAAATCCTTCCCCAAAGATAGTTAATGCTGTTCACTCTACCCACCTTGACCTCCTGATATTTATAAATGTAAAAGATTTGTAATCTCTCCCACCTTTGAACCTAAAATTTCTAAAGGCAGAGGCTTAACTCACTGAGCCACCCAGGCACCCCTCATCTGTCTTTTCTACATATTCTTTTATTTTTAAAAGATTTTTTTTTTTTTTTTAAATTTGAGAAGGAGAGAGGGAGAGATCACAAGTAGGCAGAGAGGCAGGCAGAGAGAGAGGGGGAAGCAGGCTCCCTGCAGAGCAGAGAGTCCAATGTGGGGCTGGACCCTGAGATCATGACCTGAGCCAAAGGCAGAGGCTTAACCCACTGAGCCACTGAGGTGACCCTCTACATATTCTTTTAATAGGTCCTTTGTATAAACTTAAATTTAAAAAGCAGCCCAGGGGCATCTGGGTGGCTCAGTCGTTAAGCATCTGCCTTCGGCTCAGGTCATGATCCCAGGGTCCTGGGATCAAGCCCCACGTCAGGCTCTCTGCTCAGTGGGAAGCCTGCTTCTCCTTCTCCCACTCCCCCTACTTGTGTTCCCTCTCTCACTGTGTCTCTCTCTGTCAAATAATAAATAAAATCTTTAAAAAAAAAAAAAAGTAAAAACAGCCCAAATTCCCCTTTATTAAGGCTTTCTAGGTCCCCAGATATTCAGGGAGTAATTTGTAATATATGTTTTTTTTGGATGAATCAAATCAGATAGTATTTATTTCATACTACTGTGATGGTTTAAGAAAAGATCCAAGTGGAAATCTATAAAGCTCTATCATTACTATTAACTGCCCTCTTTGCCATATATAGTTATCTTAAGTTCAGCACAATTGGGGTTAATTTTAGGACTCAGTGTATCTGAAGGAAATTCTGCCCCCACTCCAAGGGAGTGAGATGAACAACCGAAACAGTTCTCAGTGGGCCCAACGTTAACCTGTCCTTCCCTCTGTGAATAAAAAGGTCTCTCTCCTGAAAGACGAAGATCTTGAGGGGCAAGGGGTGCAGAAGAGTCACCGTAAAAACTAAAGACCCTTTCTGTAAATGTTGCCAAAGCTTTCTGATGCTGTGTAAGGGCCTGGATCCTGAGAGAAAGGGATACAATAACACATTTGCAAAGGAGGTAAAAATCGGTTTCAGAGTGAATTTGGTTTTGCCCCATGAAATGCTTCTCTCTTTTCAACATCCCCCCTCGCTTTTTAAAAATATTTTCATTTATTTATTTGAGAGAGAGACAGAGATAGGCACAGAGATAGTGAGAGAGAGATCAGGGAGGAGAGGGAGGGCTGAGCAGGGAGCCCGCCCCAGGGCTCGATCCCAGGATTCTGGGATCAGGACTCGAGCTGAAGGTAGACGTTTAATCAACCGAGCCGCCCAGGTACCCCTCAACCTCAACTCCTTTTAAAAAAAGATTTTAATTACTGATTGATTTAGAGAGAAAGAGAGAGCATAAGCAGGGGTGAGGGGCAGAGGGAGAGGGAGAGAGAATCTCAGATGGACTCTGCACTGAGCTTGGAGCCTGATGTGAGGCTCGATCTCACGACCCCGAGACCATGACCTGAGCCAAAATCAAGAGTTGGATGATCAAACCGATGGAGCCATCCAGGCACCCCTCCTTTTAGCCCTTTGAGCGGAAAGGCAGTGGGCCTTTGCTGGGTGGGTTACAGACGTCAGGCACGGTCCTCTCCGAGTCTCAGCAGCCGGATTACCGGGCCACAGCATGAGATCTGATTTGAGTGGAACGTTCTGCATCTATGCAAATCTTAAGATGATTACAAACGAAATGCCACTCCACAAAGCAAGTATGTCGAGACGTCAAGCTTGTGAACCCAAGAAGGTAAGCTATTCCTCAAAGAGGAGGGGGCTGCACAAAACCAGGCAGCCAGAGCATTAAAGAAAGCAGTCACTCACCAAAGTCAAACTCCTGGAGCGGGAGCTGCTGCTTCGACTGTCCAGGCTGCCCCCTCTGCTCAGGTCGCTGAGACCGCAGCTGGGGGACACATCCGAGTCCATCTCCGAAGAGTCTGACTGCTGGCGGTTCACAGGCATCCCCACACACACCTCCACCGCTGGCCCAGTCACAGGAAGTGGGGGAGGGGCCAGGGTCCCATTCCCTCTGGAGAAACCAAACACAGGGGGACAGCTGTTAGAAAGCCCACACAATGAATGCCTTAGCCCTCGGAATGAAAGGCTCAGCATGGGTCAGAATCATCTCAATCTGCAGCCTCAACCATCAAAACAAAGGGAATTAGGAGCCCCTAAGTCAATGTGTCTGCTCATTTTCATTTCTCCTTTATATCTCTTTTCATCATGAAGATGTGAATCATTTTTTAAGGAAAAGATGAATGGACTAACAATTACTTTGTCGCTGAAAAGTTAATAGGATAATGTTCTGGCTCCCTCCTTTGCACCGAGGACCTGTACTATCATGCTCTTTCCCACGTGGATTCAGGACTTCCTTGTGCTCTTTATTGATGCTAGTCTCTTCTACCTCAGACACCACCACATTATGGCTCTTTTTCCAGCTCCACTGCAGTTCAGAGTTCAGTGAAGTGAAAAGAGCTAGTAAATCGTGAATTAAAGTCTGGTTGACATCTCTGAGATTCCAGGCTCTCTGGGGGCTGAGAGGCTTTTGCAATTTCTACATAATATTCTAAGGTACGGTAAGTTACCACTACAAGGAAGTTCATATTTTTTACTTTCAGGAACAAAGATAGGAAAATTTCCCCTACCAGCCCCTTAGTTTCATACTCTGACTCTTTTAGCAGGAAATTCAACTCAGTCTCTGAACAATGGACAATGGGGTTCAACAAAACCTTCTAGAAGACCAAACAGGATTAATAGGGAATAAGGGAATAAGCCTCTTGTGGAGGCTTAGGGCAAGTGGAGAGATACAAGCCCACGTCATTTATTCCTAAATTGAAAATACTGCCAGGTGGCCTTACGAACCCCTTTAAGAATACTGAGGGGCATGTGAGCTCAGATAACCATTGGCAGAACTGTGTGCATACACGTGCACACTCATGTGTGCATTAATTTTTTTTTAATTTATTTGATAGAGAGAGAGAGATCGCAAGTAGGCAGAGAGGCAGGCAGAGACAGAGAGGGAAGCAGGCTCCCTGCTGAGCAGAGAGCCTGAGGTGGGCCTCGATCCCAGGACCCTGGGATCATGACCTGAGCCGAAGGCAGAGGCCTAACCCACTGAGCCACCCAGGCGCCCCTGTGCATTAATTTTTAATAGAAACATGACCACCTGTGGAGCAAACCTAATCAGTATGGAATACTTTTGGGTGGACTGTGTTGTTTAAAACTTCTAAAATTAGTGTAAGATCTTCTTAGGGAAATCCTGAAGGTGTGAGAACAGCTTAGAAAAGAAACTCTTCCTCGCCTGGTTTCTCTTCATTTTTCAGGTGAGTCAGCTTATGTTAACTGGCAGTTTAAGAGCAAGGCTAGGGAGCAGAAGATTCTGAGCATATACATACTTTTTGGAAGTCACCATTATTCCAAATGGTTTAAAAAAAAAAAAAAGCTTAATGTGTTAAAGGTGTTTCTTTTTTTTTTTTTTTAAGATTGATTGATTGATTGATTTTGAGAGAGAGCGAGAGAGCGAGCATGAACGAGCACAGCCAGGGAGAAAGGGAGAGTGAGCTTAAGCAGACTCCTCGCTGACCAGGGAGCCTGGAGCGGCTTTGATCCCAGGACCATGGGATTACAACCTGAGCTGAAATCAAGAATTGGACGCTTAACTGACTGAGCTACTCAGGCACCCCCCCAAAATGTTATAGGTTTTAAAATTTGTGTAACAGCAAGCCTAAACAGTGCACAGACGTCATCTAAACCATCTAACCATCTATGTAGCTAATAATATGCGCCTTCCCTGGGCCGCTGAGTAGCTGGGGACTGGGTGAGGTGGACCCATGGATGCTAATTCATTCCTGAACTAAGCAAGTCACTGCTCCAGGGAAAGGAGGGAGATGTGGGGCAGTAAATCTTCCCCTGACACAACAAGGAGGTGAAAGATGGGGAAGTGAGATGCTCATTAGCCCCACATGAGGAAGGAACCCAGTGGATGTGCCTTGTCTGTGGGAAAGGGCCGGGAATTTTGCAACAAGTCTGTGCAGTAGGAACAGCGCTCTGAGGCAGCCTCAGCATGGCCAGAGGGCAGTAACCTACCAGATCGTTCGAGAACACACCTTTTTCTTGTGCTATGACAATTTGAAAAGCTATTCTGACACTGTAAAACTATAACATTTAGATTTTTACAAATTATTACCTTGAAAGAATATGAGGAAGCTAACCATAATTCTCCAGAAGGCAGAAGTTGTCGGGGAGAAAGTGAACACCTTGGTTCAACATCCTTCCCAAGTTCAAGGTGCAACTCTTCTGTGATCTCTTAAGACCTCAAGAATGAGGGGCTCCCCTCATCCCGGTTCCCTGGGAACTAAAAATATAGAATCCCAAGGTGGTCCACTGTGGCGAGAGCAAAGTTTTCTGGAGAGGAAGGGCAAAGACGCAGCCTTCTTCTCTGGTCTGCCCTGGGAAGGGAATAGGGCAGACAGGTTTGACAGGAGTGACTCCCCACATCCCATGAGCCTGGGAGGGTCATTACCACCCTAAAATATTTAGTCTCCTTGTCCAATCATGGGTTCACTCTTTGGGTTTACAGTAAAGTTTAGAACAAACAAGACTAAGAGAGCCCCATAGGTGAAGAAGCTGATTTCTACCAGAGGAGCTTGCTGAGGTCCCAGCAAGTCTGACACCGTAGGAGCAGAAATTTGAGCCACTGTGTTCACTTCCTTTTTTTTCCCTCTTCAATTTAATTTTTTTTCTTCAATTTAACGTAATTAAAAAAATTTTTTTTTGAAGAGAAAGAGTGGGTGGAGGGGCAGAGGGAGAGAGAGAATCTCAAGCGGGTTCCATGATCAGTGCAGAGCCCAATGTGGGGCTCAATCTCATGACCCTGAGATCATGATCTGAGCTGAAACAAGAGTCAGAACTTAACTGAGCCACCCAGGTGCCCCGATGTGCTCACTTTCTGTTTATTTTCTTAGACTTCCTGTGTTTATTTCTCATTATTTACTAGTAGTGTCCTTGTCCGGAAAGGTCTAGTTTATCTGTTGAGCAGACAGAACGAGGACAAGGCCACTGCTGATCTACAGTCCTAGGAAATCTACATCTGCCAAGCATGGCAGGTGGGAAGGACAGCAGCTATCCAGGCTGAAGGAGCTGGTGGGTCTGTGGGAGCTGGGCAAGTGAACGCCCTCAGGTGAGTCCATTGCAGCCAACAGAGGAAGACAACTCCTTTTCTTCATCTTCCCCTCCATTCCAGCAAGATATAGAATGACCTAGATGCATCTAGCACAAAGCCCTCCCTCACCATCACCCCACTCTGTCTCAGTTCCTACCAATCAATACGTGCTTCAATCTGAGGCCTATCTTCCCTTCTAGCCCCAGCATATTCTCCAGATATTTGCCGTTTTCCGACCTCACACTGAGCAGACTGCAGGTACCAGGCAATAACCGACAAGTAAAAACCACTTCTTCCACAGAGGAACTTGACAGAGGCCCTGGTTCTTAAGTCCATAAGGTATCAGACAGACTGAATGTGCGTACAGGAGTTAAGCCTGAGCACATGTATTTTTTAAAAGTGCTGCAAACAGTTCTGCCGCGCAGCACCGACTCCCACATAAGACGGAAGTGTAGGCTACGCTCAGCGCCATTGCGGGGAAAATGGGAGCACAGGGCAAGGGGTGCCATTAAGCCCAGCGGGATTCAGAGACTTCACAGAACGGTGACAACAAGGCCAAGCCCTAAGAGATGTTTAAGATGTAAGAGACTATCGGTTATACACACTGTGATGGGCATTCCGAGCAGAGAGAAGGACTGAGCAAAGGCCTGGCCCCACTCGGGGTCTGTGGAAGTGGTGGGCACTGGGGTGAAGCACTGAGCTTGGCTAGAGCAAAGGACCAAATAAGCTGGGAAAGGAAGACAGAAAGTGCAGATGGAGGGAAAGTGACCAGAGGGAAAGGGGCTCTGACTTTTTTTTTTTTTTAAGATTTTATTTATTTATTTGACAGAGAGAAATCACAAGTAGATGGAGAGGCAGGCAGAGAGAGAGAGAGGGAAGCAGGCTCCCCGCTGAGCAGAGAGCCCGATGCGGGACTCGATCCCAGGACCCTGAGATCATGACCTGAGTGAGCTGAAGGCAGCGGCTTAACCCACTGAGCCACCCAGGCGCCCGGGGCTCTGACTTTTGAAGTGACTTGCTCACAGGTGGAGGAGGGGGAGCAAGGAGGTTTATGCCCCAGCAGAGTGTCACCATCCCATGCATAACACACAGGTAACTCAGGGGATACCTTGACGGGCAGATAGCCCAGGAGAGGAACTTAAAGGTAATGAAGATAATGGAATATCAAACACTGTTTTAAAAGGGGGGAGGTATGTGCAGGGCGCCTAGGTGGCTCAGCCGGTTAAGCATCTGCCTTTAGCTCAGGTCATGATCTCAGGGTCCTGAGTTTGAGCCCCACATCTTTTGGGCTCCCTGCTCAGCGGGGAATCTGCTTCCCTCTCTCTGTCTCACTCCTTCTCTCAAATGAATAAATAAAATCTTTGGGAGGAAAAAGAAGGGGCAGCTGAGTGGTTTGCAGGACACAGTTTGTGTGTGGAAAGAGCAAGGGAAAGAACAGAACCTGGCGTATACTTCCACTGGAATAGGGAAATCAGTGAGAAAATATATTTCTGCAGAAACTTTCTCTGGAAGGATAGACAGAAAGATGCTCAGGGGAATTGTCTGCAAGGAGGGAGAAAGGGATGGCCAGGAGGCGAGAGCAGAGATGATGCTTTCACCAAATGATCTTTTCTGTCTTTCAAATGCTGCACATACTCACTCTCCAATCAATAATCTATCTCTGGGGCAATCAAAGCTGTTATCAAGTTATTTTACCAGTTCACATAAGAAATGATAAAAACCTGGAAACTACTGTGGCCGTAAGTTTGGAAGGCAAAAAACGTTAAGAGGTAAAGGGTATGAAATTTTCATGACTAACAGGCAGGGCAGGAGTGTATTTTCAGAACAAAAGAGAGGGGGACTCTGGCTGCCAAAAGGTGCAACAGAGTAAGGACTAAAAACTGCCAACAAACTCACTGACCTTATAAAGAGCGAGCAGTGCAGAGATGATCCAAAGCCCCCGAGAGTGGGCCAAGACATGGACGGGAGAAGTGGGGTGTGCATCGTGTCATTGGGGGTGTGCTCTCTGGCAGGGGGGATGGGTGACATGGGTAATGGGGATGAAGGAGTGCACTTGTCGTGATTATGGAACAGCTGAATCACTAAATTGTATACCTGAAACTGATATAACACTGTATATTAACTATCTGGAATTAAAAGAAAAACTCAAGGGGTCCTGGGTGGCTGAGTCAGTTAAGTGTCTGACTCTTGATCTCAGCTCAGGTCTTGATCTCATAGTCATGAGTTCAAGCTCCGTGTTGGGCTCCACACTGGGCATAGAGCCCACTTTTAAAAAATGAAATAAAATAAAAACTTGGAAAAAAAAAGTTGAGATGTGATGGGAAAGCAAAAAAAATGAAAAAATTAAAAAGACAGTAGCTACAGGGACAACTGGGTTGGAGAAAGGTTATTTTCAGTTACTGGTTTGGTTTATCTATTTTGTTTTGTTTTAAGGAGAGGAGAAGCCTATTGATGAGCTAAGGGGAAAAGAGAAGGTAACAGCCCCATGAAGAAACCCTCATTTCCAGAGTCTGGTGGATAAGACAGCCTGGCTGGTATATTGGGACAGTTTTAGATGTGGAATGCTATATGAAAAATACTTCTGACCACTCTCTCTTCCTCACAGAAGGAAAATATCTCATCATAAAAAATGACCAGAGTAATTTGAAAAAGAACCAAATTGAACTTAAAAAAAAAAGTTAATAGCAATTTAAAAACTCAAGTGGATGGGGTAAACTGAAGATTGAATATCTGAAGCAACGAGTAAATTTAATATTAGGCATAATTTTTTTAAGAACTTCACAAAGTATGAAGGAAGAACTTCTAACCCAATAAAAGATATGCATGAAAAATTACAGTAAACATTATACTTAGTGACAAAACATTAAAGCCATTCTCATTATCACTACTGCTGTCCTCTATACTGTATTTTATTTAAGTCCTATCCCACATATAAGACAAGAAAAAAAATGTATAAGGATTGAAAAGGAAGAAACAAAAATGTCAGTATTTATAGATACTTGTGATCTTTATAGAAAACACCAAGAATCTCATAAATTATTAGAATCAACAAGTGTTTTCTGCGGCCCCTGGGTGGCTCAGTTGGTTAAGTGTCTGCCTTCAGCTCAGGTCATGGTCTTGGCGTCCTGGAATCATGCCCCATATCGGGCTTCCTGCTCAGCTGGGAGCCTGCCTCTCCCTCTCCCTCTACCTGCTGCTCCCCTGCTTGCTCTCTCTGTCAAATAAATAAATAAAATCTTAAAAAAAAAAAAAAAACAAGTGTTTTTTATAAAGTCACTGGATATAAATCAATATATAAAAAAAACAATTTCTATAGGCTAGCCACAAACAATAACTAAGAAAACATTTAAAATAGCATAAAATAAAAAATAAAATAGCATAACATATGTATGCATATACATATATATTAGAGTTGCACAAAAAATGTGCGAAGTTTTTTGGAAAATAATAATAAAATGTTATTGAAAGTCAATAAAGAATAAGTGACCATTTTCAGGACTGGAAGAGTCAATATCACTAAGATGAGCTAGTCTCCTACAGTTGAATTGCTCTGAAGGAATAGACATCCAGTAAACTCTAGCCATGTGTGGTTACTTTAATTTAATTAAAATTAAATTAAAAGATTTGGTTCCTCAGCTGTACTAGCCATATTTTAAGTATTAATTAATGGAAATTTTCCATCATTCTAGAAAGTTCTGTTGGACAGTGCAGCCAACAGAGCCATCAAAATCACAACAGGGTTGTTTTTGGAAAAATTCAGTAGGTTGGTTTTTAAACTTATTAGGGGCTTAACAAAAGGAGAAAGTTGTATTGGGAAAAACAAAGAGATAAGAACAACCAGGAAGCTCCTAAAGAAGCTGGAAGAACTTTCAAAAGAAAGAAGCTGGAAGCTCCTAAAGAAGCTTCCAGAATCATTATAAAGTAAGAGTAATCCAGACACAGGTACTGGTGCTAGATCAGTAAACACACCCATGGAACAGACTAGAAAACCCAGAAACTGCTTAACATAAATTGCAAAAATGTTTTCTTAACTTGTGCATTGACTTAGAGAATTTGTTTTTATATAGTTGACTTCATCAATCTTTTGGTTTATAACTTATGGGTTTTGCAAACTTAGAAAGGCCTTTCCTGAGGCATCTAGGTGGCTGAGTCAGTTAAATATCTTGCACTTGGTCTCAGCTTGAATCTTGATCTCAGGGTCCTGAGTTCAAACCCTATGCTAAGACTTGAACTAAAAAAAAAAAAAATTCTAAGGATATAAATAAAATACTTCTCATATTTTCTACTTAGCATTTTTACGGTTTCACTTTTCATATTTAAATATCTGACCCAACTTGAATTTGTCTTAGTGTGAAGTGTGAAGGAGAGATCTATTTCTCCATCCCCAAGCTAAAATGGCTCTGCAATTTCTCAAATGCCAAGTGTTGAAAACTCATCTTTTCCGCTGTCTTGAAGTACTAAATGTTATTTTATGCTAAATGGTTATGTGGTAGTTTCTATTTCTGAATTTCCTGTTCTGTTCCATTGATATTTCTGTTCATTAGGACTCAAAAAACCACAAGTCCTAAGGTGAAAATTGCAATGATTATATGTAAAAATGGAAGGCACTGTAGGCCACGTTAACAGAAAAGAGGCAGGCCGGTGGGAGATGTGCATGGTCTCATAAAAGGAACTGATCGCTAGAATATGCAAAAAATTCTTGTAAACCAACAGGAACAAGACAGGAAGCTCATGAGAAAAAAAGTACAAGGAATATGATTAAGCAGTTCACAGAGAGGAAACCCGAGTGACTAAGAGGTATGTGAGAGATGTTCAATGTTACCGGGAAACAGAAGAAATACAAGTCTAGAAGTACTGTAAGACATTAGCTTATACCTACTGGATTGGCACAAATTAGACAACTGAAAAATAACAAACACCAGCAAGAATGTGGGGAAACAGGAAACTTCATGTACCACTCACTGTTGGGGGTGTGAAATTCATCCGACCTCTCCATGGAGCAATGGGGCAGCACGGTGAAACTATGCCCCGTGATCCAAAAATCCCACTGCTTGGTCTACTCCATGGGAATTCTCCAGGAATACAGGGGAACTTTGCCTGTAGCAGAGTTGAGCTGGTGGGAATCTAGTTTCATTATCCACTACGAACTCCCAGAATAAATCAAAACCTGGTAAATGCTTTTACTATGGAAAATTGTGCCTCAGCCCAAAGCAATCGACTGGACAACGGCATGCATATGTCCTAAAATGTTTTGAGTGAAAAGTTATAGTCAGATTGTTAACACAATTCCATTTATTTAAGTATAACACACAACACTATGTTTTATCTCCATACCCAGAGGACAAGCTAGTCGCAGGTACAACAGGGCCCCACCTACCTCCCACTGCCAGGGAGACAGAAAAGAAAGATGACCTGGAAGTTTGAAGAGTAACAATGTATCAGATCATTTAGCACCCAGGAGATGTCGGCAAGGTCCAGCATGGAAGGAGATGATGCAGGACAGGCGGATGACTTCGGACTTAATGAGGGAGGAAGAGAAGACATATAATCTAGAAACCCCAGGGCAATGCAGGAGGGAAGTGCTTTCAAAGGAAGGAGAAACCACAAAGATAAACTTTTCTTGGTTCGTGGTTTAGCCTGAAATTAACCAGGGAAAGGCTGATCTGATGCAGTTTGCTGCATCTAAGCTAGAACAAGTATATGAAGTTCCTTCACCTTCCAACTATTGGGCTTTGTACCTACAAGGTGGGGGGCAGGGA
Organism: Mustela nigripes; assembly: GCF_022355385.1. Taxonomy (NCBI): domain Eukaryota; kingdom Metazoa; phylum Chordata; class Mammalia; order Carnivora; family Mustelidae; genus Mustela; species Mustela nigripes. Next base: position 137,332,232 of record NC_081562.1, read on the forward strand.
AACATACCTTACAAGGCTTAGATGCCCTACAGACAGGCTGAACAAAATCACGAGAGTGATTACTGCCTTTGTTCATTCTGAACATGAATGGAAAAATTATCTACCTTAACCGAATGATGTGGAACTAATTTTTGCTCAGCGTGCCTACAGGACACTTCAAAAAGAAAACTGCTCCGGCTTCTCGCCAAGGTAAACTCCTTATGAAAGAAAAGGTCCAGGTTGGATCCTAGGATTCTAAGCCCCTGGATCTGTGATTTATAGACCCGTACACATTGTCCAGATACCACCGTTACCCAACAGTGCTAAGATGCAGTCAGCAGAAGCACAGCTGAGCTGGAAAAGGGGTACAAGTCATCTTAGAAACGGCCCCTTTCCCACGTCAGGCTTTTCCCACATCAGGCTGTGCAGGAGGGTCGGTGTGCCCATCTGTGAGTAACGGGAGCAGGATCCCTCCCCACCCGAGTCCTATTGCTCCATCAACTCAGTCTCTCCTGCTTCCATGCACAGGAATTCTGTGAAGACTTTTTCAGAAACGTAGAAAAACAATCCTAGGAAAGGAATGACCTTTAAAGCTATAGCCTGAGAAATCTCAGTACGATGATTTAATAGCCAAGCTGCTTTCAAAGGTATGGGCTGTTGGTATTTTGGTTTCATGTGTGTATGTGTGTGGGGGGGGGTTGTTTTGTTTTATTTTTGACCTTCAAGAACACTAAAAACGAAGCAGTTTCACAGTGGGAATGGTTTCTAAGTCACCACCGCTCATTATCATGAATGGGCTTTTTCATACGGTTAAGCAGTGGGTGAGAATAAAGAGAACAGCCATTTTTATTGGAATGTACACACTCCTAGATGAAACTCGCAGTAAATATAAAATAGCCATTGTTGGCCTTAATGCTAGTAGCTCCTGACAACATTCATTCATGTGAACACCAACGAATGTGATAGGCACTTTGTACTGATTTACTTGAACAAAAAAGACAGGAGTCCTACTTTTATCGTTTCTGTCTGGTTCTGTCTTGATTCCTATTTTTATGTAAAGAGTGTGTGTTAAAAATGAGTTATTTATAATAAGAAATTAACTAGAAGATGGAGTTATGAATGATACCAACTCTTGTTCTTTTTTAAGATTTTATTTTTAAGGGGCGCCTGGGTGGCTCAGTGGGTTAAAGCCTCTGCCTTCGGCTCAGGTCATGATCTCAGGGTCCTGGGATCGAGCCCTGCATCGGGCTCTCTGCTCAGCAGGGAGCCTGTTTCCTCCTCTTTCTCTGCCTGCCTCTCCGTCTACTTATGATCTCTGTCTGTCAAATAAATAAATAAAATCTTTAAAAAAAAAATTTATTTTTAAGTCACTTCTACCCCCAATGTGGGGCTTAAACTCACAACTCCAAGATCAAGAGTCACACATTCCCCTAACAGAGGCAGCCGGGTGCCCCTTCTATTGTTTTATATTACCCCAATCCATATGTGAGAAGAAAACTGAATGCTTATATTCTCTTTCCTATTATTCAAATTAATTAGGGATTTAACCAATTTCTTGTGGGCAAAGAGCTCTCTTTGTTTTTTTCAATATAGCCACAGGACTTCAGAAAACATGTGTCACCAAATGGAGACTTGCTATTCAGTATTTCACAACATTCATATTTTGAAACCATCTTATTATTATTTTTAAGTCCTATCCTTAAAACAGACCTGTGATCTAAGCAAAAGGCTTCCACACTCAGGAGTCCTTTCAAACATGGTAACTTCACTGGGAGGACCATCCTTTATCTCTCTCTCAGACTGAAAGACCAAAGCAGTCAGATTTAGATGAAATCACTCTCATTACCTATCTATTTCAATCAAAGACAAATGGAGAACACAGGGGAAGTGACTTTAAATTACAGCCATAGAGGAGACGTTTCACTTAGATTCACAAGTGTTAAAAAGTCAGCACTAATAAATACACCAGGCGTAACAAACCAGTACCGCTCCCCAATATTAACATGTAATACGTGTCAGTATAAATGCAGGTATGTGTACAACTATAGGCATTAATCTATACCCAAGATCAACTTAAAAAATAAGACTCTAACAAATAAACAGCTGAAATAAAAGAAATATGTAGTTACTATTCTTCAGCATGGGCTCTTTCTCAATGTCAAGAAAACAAAAACCTTGGAAAGATAAGAAAGCTTCAAAAAAATATTCACTGAGTCAACTGGCAAACTATGACTAGTCCCCAGCCCTGAAGATCAGAGGAAAGTCCTCTACAGATGGAAGCTGGTTGGTGCTAGGCGTTAGAGATTTAGTTTTGTTCTGGAATTAAAATTTTTTTTTTTAAATATTTGTTTATTTGACAGAGAATGAGAGAGAGAGAGAGAGAAAGCATGAGCAGGGGAGAGGAGAAGCCGACTCCCTGTAGAGCAGGGAGCTCTATCCCAGGACCCTGAGGATCAGGACCTGGGCTGAGGACAGATGCTTAACTGACTGGGCTCCCCAAGGAATCCCTGAAATTTTAAAATGTTAATGCGGCCAACGGTTTTGGCATCCCTTACATGTGATTTTTTGGCTTTTTCTCAGAGTTGGGTTTTTTCCCCTTACTACTGAAACGTCTGCTGTAAGAATTTAGGACCTTAAACTCTAACTGGCACTCACGGGTATTAAATACAATTACACATTTTAAAGGCTAGTAATTTTACTTTTCCAGAACAACTGTCATGCTTTCATGTAGACTTTTTTCTTTCTTTCAAAAAGCTCTTTCTGAACAATGTTGAAAAGCAAGATTTATTTCAGACTGTCTCAACTGTGAACAGTTTCAGCTGTTTATAGGAGATGGTAATTTACTGAGGGCCTGGCAGCACCTGAGAGTAACTGATGTGCCTACACTTAAGCAAACAAGTTCAGGGTTGAGGCCTCACCTAGCTAGGCTAGGTTAACAGGCCTAAGGGAAGAAACCTCCTGTTACCTGTTTCCTATCACTGAACAGAAGGCGTGGAAATTAGATTTTCCTAAAGTGAAGCCTCACCTGAAAACAACCTTGACTAGATTTCAGATAAGTTCCTTATAACAAGAAGGAATGACAAAAACAAAAAAACACCTACAAGAGAAAATCCAGTTCTACCTGATGAAATACAAATTTTATTTATATACAAATGTATTCAAAGACGGACACTTCTAATTTAATTCTTAGCTCATCAAAATGAAGAAAATTGACATTCTGTATGCCTACTGCCTATTTCTGGATTTCTGGATTCTTATGGAAATTTTTTAGAAGAAAATCCCCATTTAACTTTTACTTTTGTTAAACAAGTTTGGGTGCGTTCTCTGAATGTATTCAGCAAATATTAACAGAGTACCCCCTACATGCTACAGTGGCGAGATAAAATTCATACTTTTTACTTAGAAGTAATAATCATGCCTTATTATTGTATAATACTGTTTCTTTCTGAGAAGCTCAAAGTTCTTAGCTGAGTATTTTTTTTCTTTTTCTTTTTTTTTTTTTTAAGATTTTATGTATTTATTTGATAGAGATAGAGTGAGAGAGGGAACACAAGCAGGGGGAATGGGAGAAGGAGAAGCAGGCTTCCCGCAGAACAGGGAGCCCACTGCAGGGCTGATCCCAGGACTTTGCGATCATGACCTGAGCTGAAGGTTAATGACTGAGTCACCCAGGCATCCCCAGCTGAGTGTTTCTTTCATCCTCACAATGAAAATAAAGCTGAGGTAGAGTATGTTCATCTAGTATTAGTATTTTAACACCTGGTTAGATTGGAAGTAGAGATCTGATTCACATATCTTATCTCAAGTTGGACAGATTTAATTCCAAGCCAAGGGGAAGCAAAGCTCACTCAAGACATCCCACTGGGTCAACCCACTGCACTGGACCTTTAACCCTACCTTCCAAGACTTCTTTTCTAGCCCTGCTGCTGTGGGTGTATATACAGAGGCTCCCTTCTTCTCCCCAGACTCTTCTTAGACACCTTCTGGGAATACCGTCAGTAAGAACTTTCATCCTGAAAAACTGGGAATTAGCTAAGAAACACAATATTTAAATGCACTGTGTTTTTCTGTGAATTTTCCAGTTCACTGACTACATTCTTACAATGGTTGAAAAGGGGAGAGTCTAACAACCGGGCCTCTAAGGTTAGATTGAATCATATGAAGTTGCCATATGCATAGGCTGAAAATAGCAGAATACTAGTAATTATATATGGTTAATGTTCTTAGAATAGAATTGATAATTAGTCATAGCAAATTATATATATATATATATTTCATTTTAAGGAATATATATATATTCTTTAAATATATATTAAATAAATATACATGAAATGTGTTTAAAATTAAATTGTGGTTTAAGTATGATTTACTACATGTTGATACAGATATGTTTTTCCTCAGAAGATACCTCTAAAATCACAGTAGGAGGAGTGTCTGGGTGGCTCAGTCTGCTAAGCTTCCAACTCTTGATTTTGGGTGAGGTTGTGATTTTAGGGTCCTGAGATTGAGCCCTGAGTCAGGCATGGAGTCTGCTGGAGATTCTCTCTCTTACCCTCTGCCCCTCTCCTACCCTCCTGAAAAAATAAGGTAAAAAAAGATCAATAAAATCACAATAGGAGTCTGCAGAGAAAAAGTGCTCACTACACAACATATTCACCTCAGATACACTGTAAGATAGCTGATTCATGAAGTGACGTTGCCTGCAGTATTAGCAGGACCTCAGTCACCAAAGTTGTTGGTTTATCTAGTGTGTATGGAGGGCAATTTAACAGGTGAGGAACTGAGGCCCAAAGCCCTGAAGTCGGTTTGGCAAGTCAGAAGGAGCGGGGTCTAGATCCCTAGTTCTCCACTTAAGAATAATGCTTTTTTTAAAACACTTCTTGTGGGTGCCTGGGTGGCTCAGTGGGTTGAGCCGCTGCCTTCGGCTCAGGTCATGATTTCAAGGTCTTGGGATGGAGTTCTGCATTGGGCTCTCTGCTCAGTGAGGAGCCTGCTTCCCTCTCTCTCTGCCTGCCTCTCTGTCTACTTGTGATCTCTGTCTGTCAAATAAACAGGTAAAATCTTTAAAAAATAAAAATAAAAAAAAAAACACTTCTTGCACTGAAACATCTAATCAAGATTTGACATTTTCAGTGCCAACTCCCCTGTTTGTACCATCTTATCTCATATTTCTATCCTCCCTCCTCAACAATGAATATCCCATTCAACGTCAAGTTACTCCCTGTGTATACAAAAGTCTATTCTACAGTGAAGCCAGAAGATAAGACCTGCCGTCTTCCATGGTTAATTCCCCCCAATACAAGACTAACCTCCTCCGCCTTCTAATCCAAGCCACCATTCTACCACTCTGATTTTCCAGTATTCTCCCGTTTTTGGCCCAGCTTCATGTTCTGATGCCCTGAAGGAAAGAATATCTATGTCCTCTGCTCCCAAAAGAGAGCAGAATGTTGCTGCTATGGACTCCGATGACATTTATACTATCTCCTTTATTAGATCATGAATTTCTCAAAAGCAAGTTCCACCCCTTATCCATGTCTACATTCCTAGTTGTGCCTACCATGGTAGGAACTTAAATGCTCACGGAAGCTCTTCAAACCCTCTGAATCTTTACAGAAAATACCAACTGCCCCATCTTGGAAGGAAGCAATCAACCAAACCCACCTTTGTCATCTAGTGGAAAGGAGCACAAGCTGCTGCTTCTTTCTTTCTTTCCCCCAAACAAGATAGTTCCTTTAAGTGTACTGTGCAACATAAACTATTTTCCGTACCTTCACAGAATTAGGTGTGCAAAAGAAAACTGTCTTGAATCCTTAACTTACAATAATCAGTTTCAAGGTCAGAGGGGTCTGAGAAGTCATACCCCAAATTTCCTACCCCAAATTTCACAGACCAGGAAACTAAGTTCCAGAAATGCAAGTTGGTGAACCCTGCAACACATGAGGCCGACTCCCTCACCTCCAGCTGAGTGCTCTTCTTTTTCCCTATGCCAAGCTCTACTAATATCTTAAAAAAAAAAAAAAAAGATATCTACAGACATCAAAAAGAGAAGCCCATGAAGACTGGTATGTTTGTATAACCAGTGACTAGCTCAGTGCACAGGACAATGCTGGTGGCCAATCTTCAAATACTGCTGAATGAACAAAGGAACAACGCAGGCCTTTGGAACAATCAATACCTAAAATAGGCAGAATATGAAATATTTCAAAGCACTAGTCAGACAATTAGTCTCCTAGGAGGAGCAGCTGACGTCTGAAAAAGAAAGCAGGGGGAAAACCCCCTAAACAACAGAACGAAGGTTTGAGAAGGAACATAATAGACAACCCAAGCCCTATAAAAATAACTACACTTGCTCACATGCAAGATTTTGGCAATACAAAAGCAAATACAAAAGAGAACTGCGTCCTTGAATTATTATTTCTCCAAAGAAGACCTCTAAGTGGCTAGCAAGCACATGAAAAGATGTTCAACACTATTAGTCATTAGGGAACTGCAAATTAAAACCACAGTGAGATACCACTTCATGTCCACTAGGATGGCAATTTAAACACACACACACACACACACACACACACACAAGTGTTGACAGGATGTGGAGGAACTGGAGCCCTCATACGTTGCTGGTGAGAATGTGTAAAATGGTGCAGCTGCTGAAGAAAACAGTCTGGTGATTCCTTGATAGGTTACACACCACATTACCATATTACTCAGGAATTCCACTCTTAGGAACAGACCCCAAAACATTTAAAACAAGTTTTCAAACAAAAACTTGTACATGGGTGTTCACAGCAGCACTACTCAGAGCAGCCAAAAGGTGGAAATGACCCAAACGTATATGAACTGATAAATGGATAAGCAAATTGTGGTCTATCCAAGGAAATATTCAGCCTTTCAAAAAGGGATGAAGTGCGGCACCTGGGTGACTCAGTCAGTTAAGCATCTGCCTTCGGCTCAGGCCGTGATCTGGGGGTCCTGGGATCAGCCCTGGGTTGGGTTCCTTGCTCAGCAGGGAGTCTGCTTCTCCCTCTGTCTGCCCCTCCTCGCTGTTTGTGGGCTCCCTCATTTTCTCTTTCTCTCTCAAATAAATAAATAAAATCTTTTAAAATAAATAAATAATAAAAAAGGGATTAAGTACTGATGTACACTTTCACATTGGTTGCTCTCACATGGATGAATCTTGAAAACATTGCTAAGTGGAAGAAGCCAGCTGCAAAGAACCGCATGCTGTATGATTCCATTGACATGAAAAAGCCAGAACAGGGAAATCCATAGAGAAAGAAAGCAGATTAGTGGTTGCCAGAGGCTGGAGTGGGAGGAAAAGGGGAGTGACTCTTTAATGGGAATGGGGTTTCCCTTCAGGGTGATGAAAAAGTTCTGGAACTAGATAGTGGTGATGGTTGCACAACATGGTGAATGTACCTTTTTTTCTTTTTTAACGCTTTAAATATGTGCAGTTTATTGAATGTCTATTATAATTCAGGAAAGACATGTAGAAGAAAATAAAAATGAGAAAAGGTAAGATCAAGCCAGTATTCACAACAGCAACAATGAGAGGATCTCTTCTGGCTATATTACATAAAGCACAATAGATTTTAAGGCAAAAATCCTCATTAATGATGAGAGTAATCAAGTAATAATAAAAGCTCAATTCTTATTAGACACTGTACATCTACCAATATATACTTACAGATGCACATTTTTAGGTATTCACATATAAAGATGTATGCACAAAGTCTGAGAATACTTTCTAGCTCAAAATACAAAGAGAGAGTGACAAATCCCCCATTGCAGTGTTATCTTTCAATATACAGATCTTCCTTGACTTATGAGAGGGTTATATCCCGAGAAATCTATGTTAGGTTGAAAATGCATTTCATACACATAACCTACTGAACATCAAAGCTTAGCCTAGCCAACTTTTAATGTATTCAGAACACTCACATTAGCCTACAGTTGGGAAAAATCCTCTAACACAAAACCTATTTGATAATAAACTGTGGATCATCCCGTGTAATGTGCCGAACGCCGGACCTGAAGACTAGAGTGGTGATGGGTACAGAATGGTTGTCGGGATGGCCCACCCGCCCTCATGATCGCTGGCTGCCTGGGAGCTGCAGCTCACTGCCCAGCGTCCGAGAGAGGACTGACCACACATTGCTGGCCCAGGACAAGATCCAACTTCAAAATCCTAAGTACTGTTTCTACTGAATCTATACGCTTTATGAAGTTTAAAAATCGTCAAGTGGGGGGACAATCTGTACCTCTCTCAATTATTAACATCTTGAGCAGACACAAACTTAGGAATAATTCAATTAATAAGGTTCATTTAATGGATATCTGCAGACCTCTACAGAAAAAAAATTAGAGAAAACATTCTCAAACATGTAGAATGTGAATGTACTTAATGCTACTGATTTGTACACTTTAAAATGATAAATTTGATGTTATATATATTTAACTCCAATTTAAAAACAAAAATGAAGAGATTCAAGTCTTTGGAGTGCTAGGATCTTTGCAAAGATCCAGTCTGAAGTTCTGCATTCATAAAGCACTATCCCGTCTCTCTTCAACAAAGTAGACTGTTCTGCCCTACAAGTTTCTTTGCCACCAATCCTGACCGCATGGATTATAAAACCAGCACTTACTTTCTTAAAATAGGTTTCAATATGAATGCTGTGAGTCTAGAAGGGGGACAAGGGCATCACTGTGGCTCTCCGCAGACAGAGTACTATCAGGGATTCCACGCTGACCCTCCTGTGTCAGTGTGGACAGAGTTTTCTCTGCAATGGTCAGCAGACCATTCAAAATTCAAGAGGGACAGATGTGCTACAATGTATCAAAGCGTGGCAAGATGCATCATTCCTTAGAGCACGCTGTCAGCTCAGAAGCCACCAGCATTACCACCAGTGGAAACTGAAATGCAATGCTGCCCTTCAGCAAAGCAGAGAGCTCAAGTTCTGGGATGCTCCTAGGATTCCCTAGCACCTACCCCTGAATGGCCTCTGTGCCCTGGCGGCTGTCCCACAAACACGTAGATAAGATGCACCTGAACTTTTGTTCCAGAGGCTCCCTTGCTCTTAGCTCAGCTCTACCAAAACCTTTCACCTCTCTCCCTCTAGGCTTCTACTCGATGCATTTAGTTACTTGAGATGATCTTTAAAATCAACACAGAGTGCCAACTCTAGACTCCTTAGGTGTCTGAGAACTTAGGAACGGCGGCCAGGTGTTATCTTCAGCTCCTGATGAAGGCTTACTTGATCTGATTTCAGTCAGTTTGGGCCATATGGCTGATATCTAGATATGCTTGTGTGCCCAAAAATGAACTCAGTACTCAGCGTGGTGTAGGTGGTCAATCCCCAAATATTGCTGCACAAGTTAAAGAGCACTCAGTCTGTACCACTTAAGGACGTCATCCTGCCTGACACACTCAAATCTTCTTAAAAGCATCTCTCATCTTTCTAATCTTTAAATTATTACTAGCCTATGTTACTCTAATTTTTGGCTTCCTGATTTTTAGTAGTGGAGAAAATGTGTTGCTTCTAGATTATCAATGTCCAAAATTTTCAAAGAAAAGCTCACTTGAAATGCTGTTACCAAGGAACCTATCCAGTCAGTTAAAAATGGCTCTTATTGGTCTGGGCAAGAAAACACACAAGATTCCATACATACACTGTCAAGTTTGGCAAGAGAGATTTTAGACAACTTCCGTCCTTCCCACCCAATCCCAAGTAAACAGGGCATTTGTTTGTATTTCCACATTGGCCTCATGAACGAAATACCTCCTCCACCTAGAAAAACAATCTGTAACATTCAGGCATGGAACTTTGAGGACTAACTTTTTAGTGTATGCTAGAGCCCTAGGTATTCAGTGCTTTAAAAAAAAAATAAAGTAGAAAATTATCTTTAATAAACATTTCTCCGGTGAGCATCTTTCTCAAGTCTACACTTATACCTGGCTTGATGTTTCTGTCTTTCAGAAATGCAGATCTAAAAAAAAAGTTTTCCATTAAAATTGGAGCCAGAAGGAACTTTCTTCCTACAATCTCCCTGCAACAGACCTGAACGTTCGTTTTACTTTCTTTGGGGAGGGTGGCCGGGAGTGGGTGAGGCACAAAAAACGACTTTCTTTTACTCACTGTTTAAGTTTTCTGCTCTGTACCACTATCCTGCCCCGCAAAGAGTTAAGAATTTTTCTGAGGTTAGTTCCTGCGGTTTAAAAAAAAAAAAAAAAAAAAAAAAAAGCTAGATGCTTAAATTTAGACTCCGTAAAACAATACTGGGAAACTTTCAAAGCCTCAGAGAAATACTGGAGTTTATTGTATTGCCTTTCGTTAAACTGCATCACATCGGTCACATTTTCTTCTCTTTTCTAATCCCTCCCGGCCTCTATTCACTGCTGATCCTACACATGCCCACTTGATTCAGCTACCTGCCGGTGATTGGGGGTTGGGGAGCGGAGGTGGGGGAGAAAATCTCGTGGTCACTTTGCACCAAGTTTAACAGGTGGCTTTGGCTACCTCCTATCAATATGAACGTCTCCCACCCTCCTCTCCGTAGTGTGAGGCAGAGCTCCCGGGAGTTCGAGGGCCACCGCAGTGGCGACGAGTCAGGCGACGAGTCTAGAAGGACTCCGGGAAGAGCCGTGGGGATCAACCGTAACCGCTCTGAGCCCCCAAGTTAAACACGTGCCTCGGACCACCTCGCAGCCCCCAATAGGATAACCTCGGAGCCGAAAATCGCCGCGTTCTCCCTACCTCCCCGACCCGGAGCGGAGGCGTACCCCTGAAATCCCAAAGGAAGCACTGGGTTTCCCGTAGGTGAGGCCCCCAGGTTGACCACGGTCCCTCGGATTGCGCGTCTTTCCTAACTTTCAAGAGGCTGGGCGAGCGATGTGGAGGACACTGGCGAGCGAGAAGAGATCCACACAACTTGGGCGCCGGCAGGGAAGCGTGGGACGTGCACACAGCCGGGCCACAAGAAAAGGGGGTCACCCTTGCCTATCCGAAACCCACCTGAGCCCAAGCCTCCCTCTACAGGCTCTAAACACCGCCCCGCTCACGGACGTGCCCGCCCGCCTCCCTGACCCAGTCCGCGATCCCAAAGTCCATACTCACCTGGAAGGAGCCCCCGCGCCCGGGACCGCAGGTGCCCACCGGGACGGCGACCCAGAGCCCTCACGCCGCCTGCTCTCCAGTCAGCCCGCGCGCGCGCGCCTGGCGTACAGTCCCAGGCCGCTCCGCCGCGCGCTCCCCGCCGCGCGCTCCCACGGCTGCCGCTTACTCCTCGCCGCGCGCTCCCAGCCTACCCGGCGCTCGCACCGCCGCCGCGCGCTCCCCGCCTCGCGCTCGCAACCGCGCCGGCGTCCGCACCTCCAGCCCGCGCCCGCACCCCTCCCCCACACGCAGCGCGTCCGCTTCTGCGCGCTGCACAGTCCTGCCGCGCGCTACCCGCCAGGGCTCAGCCCCCCAAAACGCACAGCGCGCGCCCTGGGCATTTAAAGGGACAGCCCCCCACCCACGCCACTGCTGCCCGGAGGCCGCCTCTGGAGGGGTGTGTCCTCGGTCTCCGCGCGAGGTCTGAGTGGGGGACTCCATTGCACCCTCCCCGAGTTAACAGCCGCCGAGAAGAGCAACAGGGGTTTGCGTCTGGAACTCTGAGGGAGACGGGGCTTGTTTCCCCCTCACCGCCGCATGGTCAGCTTTTTATTTTTAGTGATAATAACTCCCGAACATAGGATTTTTATTACCCTCGGAAAAGACATGGAACATACCCATTATTTCACGTAACCCGTAGAACTAGCCTCTGATTCTGCGCGCCGTTTCTCACTGAGGGAAACCCGTGGTTCAGAGAGGCGACGAACCTTTTCCCGGAGCTCCTGACCCCACTGCTGGGTGCTGTTTTCTTCTTTTCTCCATCGCGGTGGAAATACCGACTGAGGTTAACAGCCGGTTGTGGAAGGCTTTCATCAAGTTGTTGAGAGCTAATGGGACCAGTGTTTCCACCGGGCGGCACAGGTCCGGAGGGAGGGAGAAAGCAAGAGTTACGGGCTTTATTAATTGTAGGGTTTGTTGGGGACTCCGCTGGCCGACATTACAAAACCTACATTCCAAAAGGCTACGTGTGGCGTATCCCCATTTTACAGAAAACTGAGGAAGGAAGTGGATGGAGGCACCGCAGGGCTGAGTCACGGGCGGCGCTCAGGGCTGAGCCCCAATACCTTAGTCCTTAGCTCATTTCTTTGTCCTCCCCAGGAAGGCATACCTGATTAAAGGAGAGACCTTTTTCACTAATAACACACTGGCCTGATCTAACTCCCTGCATCTTTAATTAATGTTTACAAAGTACTTTAATCTACCCAACATGCTGGTTAATTAGGCAAGTATTATTACCCCCTCTTTCTGAACCAAATCCAGGAGAGAATCAATATTGTCAGTCCTTAATTTCTGTTGAATAATGGGCCTAATCTTTCGGCTGTTTGTTTTTTTTTTTTTTTTTTTCCAAATTGTGATACTAATTCATTTAGCATGAATGGGCTTACTAAAAGAGACTATTAAACACCCGCAGGTGAGAGGTAAAATAGACAACCCTGTCTTTAAGGATTTCAGCATTTTCTTTCGCATTTCAGATAAAGCATTTTGTCAAGTGCGTTCCAGAATTTTTTTTTCCTTTTTATTATTGTGCTATTTGCTTGTTTGGGTTTTCATGATGTATAAACATATGTTTGGCTTAATCTTTAAAGTTTATTTAAAATTTCTGATTTACACATTATCTTTACTTATTAGTAATTAAGCACTAAATTTTACTATGTTTCTTACAGGTGAAGAAGAGATAAGAAAGAAGAAATTGAAGGATGTTGGGATTGGGAAGGAAGAAGGAGAAAAGAAAAAGGCAAAAAGAAAAAAAATCCCAAACACCACCACTGCCATCAAAAAAACAGAGAATGAAAAAAAAAAAAAAATCAAAAATAAATAAATAAATAAATAGTAAAAAAAAAAAAAAAAACCCAGAGAATGAACAGGGAAGAAGGTGAGACAGGTTTCAACCAGATGGCTGTGGGGCCGTGAAGCAGCCCCAGGTTAGCACACCCCAGAGCTCTGTGGGAATTACAAACAGGTGGACCTTCCTCTGGGCTGGTGTGGACCTAGCCAGGGCCCCAGAGTGACTACCTGAACACAGGCTGGCTTCCCCTCCCCACTGCACCCCTGTCCAGGGACCTTTGTGCCACTGATTAACACAGAGGAACAAGAACAACAAGAAGGGAAGAAAACAAGAAATGGCTTAGAGGGGTAATTGAAAAATAGTTATTCATAAAAGTACTTACATGACGTCAAGGGAGGAAAAAAGAAACAAAGAAACATCTGGAGGGTCTTTCTATCTACCGTCTTTATTCCTTTAAAACCCATGGAATTTATAAACTTCTACTTTATATTTACTTGAGTTTTTAATCAATGTCTTCCAAGGCTGCTCTTCCTTAAGAAAATCCTGGCACTACATGATCCCCAAATTGGAGACAAATAATATCATGAACTTTGTGTAAATTAATTTTAAAGTGAATTTTAAAAATTAAGCTAAAGGCACAGGAATGTTTTATAATTACTGTAGAACATTGGCTTGATAAACTGCAGTATCTGTTTTGGCCACTAGAGGAGGCACACAGGAAAGAAGGAAGGCTAATGATTTTCACGTTTCCTTTGCTGAAAAACTATAGCATGGCAGAGCTGAAAGAGATTAAAAGAAATGATTTTATTTTATGCCTCTTCCACTCATATGATTTTGAGCTGCTTATCCTTTTTGAGACTCAGTTCCTCATCTGTACAGTGAAGCTACTAACACCTACCCTTGGAGGCTAAAATGGAATTATTTTAATGTTTATCTGAATACACGGCAGATGAGAAGAGTTAAGAAAATTGCAAAAATGGAGGAAAAATATAGCAAATTGCACTGTTTTGAATTGAAACATAGTACAAGACTATAATAATTTAAAAGTATCATGATAGAATGGCAACAGATATTGAATAATAGAGAAAGTAGAATGGAATCGATAATCCAGAAAAAGATAATATTGACATAGTGTAGACTTTGAGATGTGATGAAGAGAGTCATCTAAAATAAATGAAAAAGGGGCGGATTCTCGATAAATAGGTTTGAGAAAACTAGTAATTTGAAAAAATACTCGATGTAGAACCCTTCCATTATGTGCTAAAACAAATTTCAGATACATTAAGAAATTTTAAAGCTAGGAGAAAATTTAGGCATTTATGTGACCTCAAGATGAGGGAAGAAAAGAAGTGGAAAAATCATAGATGAAATGAACATTAGACTAGATTACATAAAAATTTTAAATCCTGAGAACTAAAAATACTCTGAACAAAATTTGAAAGGAAAAAAAGACCCTACAGTACTGTGCAGAACAAATCTGGCAGTTAATTTTATCCTCAATGCAAGAATATCCTTAAGTTGATATGAAAACTCCAATAACTCAATGGGAAAATTACCTCAAAAAATGGTAATTAGCTCTCTTGCTGTTTGTTATATTTTTAAGCGTTTGAACTACCTAGTAATGGGAAAGTAAAAATTTAAAAGAATACCTAATATATCTAGTAGAAAATATTTTCTTAAATTCTAATGTTTAATACTGACAGGAACGCAAAGAAATGGGACATTTTATATACTATCAATGGGAGCATAAAATGATATAACTTTACTGGAAAACAATTTTATAAGAATATTTCCCAGCTTTAAAAATGTTTATACATTTTGGGACACCTGGGTGGCTCAGTTGGTTGGATGACTGCCTTCGGCTCAGGTCATGATCCTGGAGTCCCGGGATCGAGTCCCGCATCGGACTCCCAGCTCCAATGGGAGTCTGCTTCTCTCTCTGCCCTTCTCCTCATTCATGCTCTCTCTCACTGTCTCTCTCTCTCAAGTAAATAAATAAAATCTTAAAAAAAAAATGTTTATACATTTTGATCCTATAATTCCATATCTGTGGATTCTATAGAAATAGTAAAAAACTATCACAAAAATAATGCATAAAGATATATATTGTCCCTTTTTAAAATGTCAGAAAATTAGAACCAACCACATATCTAAAATTAGGGAGAAATAAATTATCGTGCAGCTTTTTGAAATGAGGAATTTTTAGTGGCCTCAAGAAAATATCTAAATATATGGTTGGGGGGGACATTACAAAATTGTATATAAATTATTATTTCATGGAAATATACTTCCACATACGTAGAAAATGCATGTATGTATGGAAAAGTTAGAAGGAAATCCGTCAAATTGATGGCAGTTTGTGTTTCCATCTCTGATTATGTGATTCTTTTTTATGATAACTGTATATGTTCCAAATTTTCTGTTGTGACTTTTTCTATGACTTTTTTCTCTTATTACTTTTATACATCAACAAAAACGATATTTTATGTCTATATGGGACAGTAAATGCCAATGTACATAGCATTGAGCCTGGCTTCCATCAAATATTCAATAAATATTTGCTAGACAACAGGAGGAGAAGAAGGACATTGATGTACTTCAAGTATGATTTCTTGGTGAAGTTTCTTGATTCAAAAAAAGAAATATTTTTTTAAAAAATGAATAATTATTCTACTTCAGCAAATGAAGAACTTATGACCTGGAGGTTTTTTGGTGACACATTTAGAGGAAGACTAGAAAAAATGTGGTGGAATGGTTTCACATTTCCTGAAAGCAGGTAGATGATGTCCATATTCCAGGGCGGTATTTTGAAGGAGAAACATGTGAAAGAAACAATTATGGAAGCAAACAGTAAACAAGTTACTACTAAGCTTTAATGGTAAGCATTCTGGAAGAGAAGCAAGTCTCCAGAAGATGCCTGGTGAACAACAGTGCTGCTCAGGCAAGCGTTAGGACCTGCCAGGGAATGAGGTCCAAACACGGAAAGAGGATGTCAGGCGCCTACCCATACTTCATCCGAAAATTCTTTGTGGTCTTTTCTGTGGCAAGCCCACAGATACAACAGTGAAGAGTAGAGATAAATTCCCCACCTCCAAGGAATTTACAGTCTGGGAGGACTTGGAGAGACAAAGACAGGACTCAGGTGATAAAATGGTTAATCACGAACAGTCTGTTAATCCACAGGTGATTCTATAAATAAAAACAGTAGCCAGCTGAACTACATTCCCCCCCCCTGCCAGAGATAAGCCTGAGGCATAATTGGTGGTTAAAATTTGACTGAGGAGAGCTTGTTTTGCTGCTGCCGATCTGTGTCCGGCTAGTTTTCAGTTTACGGGTGGAGGACACAGCGCTGACAGCGTTTGGGAATGGCTTGTTTCTGAGGAGACTGGGGGTAGGGCAGCTGCTGAGGGAAGGACTTTTCAAGGAAAAGTCTCAGGAGATTTCCCTGACAAGGTGTCTGTTAACCCTCACCCTCTTCCCACCAAACCTTCACGAACTCCCTGCTTCCTCCTGAGGGCTTTTGGTGTCAGGAGTTGAACACAGGCCAACACCAGCCTCAGATGAGTGTCTGGTAAGAGCAGGACTTGGCAAGACTCAATCTGGTTTTTGTCACAGATAAAGCAAGTACCACTTTTGGAAGGACAGATGAGTCTAGTGGGTGGAGTGCTGTGTGTGTGGAGTTTTCTGGAGTTTCTACATTGAGCTTTCGTAAGCCCATTTCAGTCAAAATAGTTCATTATGCCAGATTTCTGAGTTTGAGGGCTTTTAAAATACAATTCCACTGTAACCTGAAACAGAACTTCCTCTTTGATCTGACCCTGAACTTGAAGATGTGAATTCCCTGAATTGTGACTGAGCTCTTTCCTAGTGTTGCAGTCAGAGTGAGAGGAAGGAATCACACCGCAGGATTCGTGATTACTTAATGGGGCTGCGAAGTCCTGGTCTGGCCACCAGCTTTACAGACCTGGGCATCACCAGGCTTTCAGGCCCTGAGTCCCCATTGCATTTCCAAGCTGCAATATTGGTGGAGGGAAGGATGGGGGAGATCTTACCGGCCGTCCTTTGATAAGCTTAAAATATTTTAATTCAGTTTCCAGATTGTTAAATAGGATTGAAAACAACAACAACAACCACTCTTCCTATGGAGAATCACAACAGGAAAAGAAAAGGGAAACCGCACCACACGCTACCATTCACCGTGAGTAATAATATGTTGGGGGATGTGTTTCCTTTGTCCTCAAATGGCAGCTGAGGGCGGACAATTCTCAACATCTCGTACGTTTCAAATTCAAGACATCACCAGGAACTAACAGCGAACTATCTCTTCAGGATTTACTGACAGGACCTCTCAGTTTCTGGGCCTCTACTTGAAGGAACACAGAAATGATCTAAGAGACAGACTTGGAGTAAGCTGCCTGCCACGGGGCCAGTAAGCCAGGGTATGGCTTACTGGCCATATGCGTAGCCTGCTACATTCTTATGTGAATCATTTTCAAAGTTAGTACACATTTTAAGAAAAAGCCAAGGAGGAAGAAAAATATTTTTCACCTACTTCTTTGTTCCTGACTGGTCTATTCAGGAGTCTCAACATGTTGGGGCATAAGCATATGCAGGCTACGCATATGTATGACCTTCATCGTTTCATGTCCCATTCATTTCTTAAACCTTTACCATCTGGGTTCTAATACCACAGCCATTCTGAAGCTGAGTCCTCTTGGTTTCCATCCTGGCTTTCAATCTCTGGCGGTTGGGATCACCCATTAAATCTACATATTTTTCCTAAAGTTGAGTCTTCATCAGAGTTCACACTGCTTTCCTTGGGGAAAGAAAGACATTCATCAGCCTGACCTCACATATTCTATGACGATGATCTGGAAAACTCCCCCTCTGGGCATTATTCATTCCACTTAACAAGCTGAGTGGCTACTCTGGTTTCAGTTGGGAGCCTTGCTTTAAACTGTGTGCCGGGCATCTCATTCATTAAATTCATTCACCATCACCCTGTCTTGGTTGTGAAAGGCCAACCTCCCTCCTTAGACTGCTTGACCTGGGAGAAGTATAGACACACATACACCCAGTTAAATCATTCCGCATGATGGGAAACAGGAGTAATCCACTGGCATCTCAAGAAGGAGATTGGGATCCTAAAAGAGGAAATGGAAGGGTCAGGAAGGGTGGGAAGCAGGGAGGGCTAGCTGATGACATGATGGAAGCGCAGGCCCTATGGAGAGACCTAGATAGCGAACATTCTGTATGTGGGAATGATGGGACTTTGGGAAAGTGATGTCGACAGTAAAGTCTAAAGTGTTTACTAATTGTGTGGCATTCCCTCTGCTACTCCCAAATCTCCTAACACCAGTGGTTCTTAGGGGGAATGAAAAGGATCATAGCTCATGATTTTCAGGGAAGTAAAGAGAAGTGAAATATAACCAGGTGTACTGGTTTGGAGTCAGAAGGCAGCAGGAAGTCAGTTGCAGTATGGGTAAGAAAGCAAAGCCCTGTGCCATTGAATATGTTAGAGAAGTAGAGGAGGGTGTTCTAGACTCTACCATTATGACAACCTAAGTCTTTAATGTTGACATTAAGTAAAGCAGCAACCTTAAGAAGTGGGAGGCTTGGGGATTCTTGGATATACAATGTTCACAAACAGGATGTCAACCTGTGGCATCAGGTACCTATTCATAGAGGCTGGAGCACACCTGGGACCAGCTGCATGTGTTGCTCTAGCCGCCCTCACCTTTTGGCTTCTTCTTGGGTTCCTAATGTTCTCTCTCGGACCTAATCTTCTTTCTGAAGCTCTTTATAAGTCCTGGAGACCCTCTTTCTCACATTTCAGGGGTATAAGTAATAATAATGCTGTGTATCTTTATATCATATTTCATAGTTTACAGAACTCATTCACACATATTTAATTCTCAATAGTCTCAAAAGGTATCGTTCTTCCCATCTTACAGATAAGGAATCTGAAGCTCAACAAGGTTCCATGACTTGCTCAAACTCACTCATGTAGTAAGTGTCCCAGTGAGAATTCTGTCTGCTGTACTCTGCTTTTCGTGAGAGCTGCCTTCGTGAGCTCTTCCCATAAGGAAGAGCAGTGCTGGTTGATGCATTTTCTCTCTAGAAGGCCAGTTGAGGGATTTGTGCTCCTGCTGTTGAGGGTTTTCAAGGTTTCAAATTAGTATTGGGGAAAAGTGTAACCTTTATGAGAGTTTAAGGAATAGTAATAAGCATCAGAAATTTGGAAATCTTACCTTATTCAATATTCATCTGAGTGGAGTCAGCTGAGGAGGTACTAAAATGGACGAAAAAAGCAGAAACCACATTTCCCAGCCAAAGAAAGGATGAGAACTGCATAAAAATCCACTAAGATTTTGATGGAAAGATTCCAGTGTTTTCCTTAAGGATTCCATAAAGAGTTGCTCAATGCCAAATACAAAGTATCATTACATAATTGTGAAAAGATTCTTTGCTTCCATATATCAAGTAAATCTAAAGCAGAATAATTCCATGAGTAGAGCTAACATATGGAAAGCATCATGTCTTTCCAGGACAGACTGAAGCCCTGAAATCAGGCAAAACCCCAGAAGCTGCAAAGAGATAAGGCTAAGGATTCATGCTGCCCAGACTTCATCATCTTACCCATCTTCATCACATGTTGCTTCGGTTTTACTTGGAAGGCCTTAGCCGGACTGGCAGGAGTGACACAAAGAGTGCAGGTGATGAGGAGAGCTGGCCAGAGAACAGAGTTTGCTTCTGTTTCTGGCCCTCACAGGAAGAATAGATGGACCATCCTTGCAAAATATGTATTATGGTGGCAGAATCATTATTCTCAATGGGGTATTTAAATTTGCCCACTTCCACGCAACTGTTTGAGAATTGAAGGGCTATTGGATCTAGAATAGTTCTCCCCTCTCCTTTATCTGCACTCAAGTTAGTCCAAAAGCAGATGATTCTCCTTCTGACGTAGGGTCAGAAGGTCATTAGTAGCTTCGTGCTTTGTCACAATGCCTACGTCATTCATCTACTTCCTCTCATCATGGAGGCATTTCACCATCTCGCTCCATCACAAGAAGAAAGGTGAGTACAGCACACAAGAAGATATTTTGTGAGAGAGAGAGGGGGGCCATATTAACAGAACTTTTATTACAGTATATCAGTACAATTGTTCTATTTAATTGTTAGTTATTGTTGTTAATCTCTTACCTGTCTACTTTATAAGTGAAACTCTATCATAGTAAAGTATGTATAGGAAAAAACAGAGTACATTTGGATTTAGTACTATCCCTGATTTCAGGCTTCCGCTGGGGGGGGGGGGGGGTTGTGGAATGTGGATAAAGGGGCCCAGCTGTTCCACAGCAGGATTGAGTTTTGTCTTTTATCACCTCATTTTCCAAGTTTACTAGAAAGAGTTAAATTAAGTCATTTAATTTTCATTGACTTGCCCTTCTCCTTCCTCTCCTGGGAAGAAATGTTTATGAGCTCTGAAGAGGAACAGGCCTGGTTAGATTCATAAATTGAATAGCTTAAGCAATTAAGATCTGACTTCAGAGCTAAATAGGATATACTAGTAAGGAAGGAGTCATCTAATTTAATACGTGGAATGACATGGTAAAGAATAAGCCATTTTAACTTCCTCTCTGTTAAAAAAAATTGTGTTAAGAAATTCCAAATGCATGAAACATTTCTAAGAGGGCCCGACAATTTAACATTTCATAAATGCATTTACTACAGGGTTTCTCTAGAGGTGCTCTGGGTACACCTCTGACTCTTGGTTTCGGCTCAGGTAATGATCTCAGGGTCATGAGATCAAGCCCCACGTCCAGCTCCTTGCTGAATGTGCAGCCTGCTTAGGATTCTCTCTCTCCCTCTCCCTTTGCCCCTCCCTCCTCTAAAAAAAAGGTATCTTTAAGTCATGAGGGTCTTAGGTGCATTAAGAATATCCAGGTTACATGGGTGCCTGCATGGTTCCATTGGTTAAGCCTCACAGTCTTAGTTTTGGCTCAGGTCATGATCTCAGGGTCCTGGGATCCAGCCTCATGTTGGGCTCCATGCTCATTGAGGAGTCAGCTTCATCTCTCTCTCCCTCTGCCCCTCCATCTGCACAGTATCTTTCTCTCTCTCTAATAAATAAGTAAATTATTTTTTTTCCTAATAAATAAGTAAATTCTTAAAAAAAAAAAAAAAGAGAGTATCCTGGTTACACACAAGAATACTTCTGTTGCTTAAGATGAGCTTCTTGTGTAGCTCTGGACCTAGAGTGGTTCTCATGCCTCAGTCTCAAAATGTTTTTCAGACACTAATGCATTAACTAGATGACAGAGAAACTGAAGCTCTGAGAGAACCAAGAAAAGGACATGGTTTCTGATCCTCAATCTGCAGCCTTCCTCCAACAAAACAAAACAAAACAACCCATTGCCAATTCAGGGACACTGCCTGACAAATAGAGTTGCTGTAAATTTAGGCAATGTGTTAACTAAAACAAGGCAGTAAGATGAAATGCTATGAATTTTGGTAAAATACATTTCAGATAATTAACTGAAAAACCATAAACATCAGATTGGGACTGGAGGAAAGGCTATTTAAATGTGTTTTAAAAATACATAGCCTTCGTCCTCTTGCCCAGTGAAGAGATACCCGTAGGGTGGCATCAGCTGGGTATGTTTAAGTAAGTGAAAAAGTATCTAGTAACCACAACAGGTGGGTCGGCGTGTGCCAAGGCCGTGTGACATTTCAGCACCAGTGAGGGGGTGACCAGCCTCCTGGGGTCTGATCGCTATCCCCTGCCGGTGCTGTGGGCCATCTCCAGGGCCTTCCACGTCACCAGCGCTTGTCTTCCAGGAGCAGCGATAACTGTCCTTGGGGGGGAGGAGCCTTCTTGGCAGCTGCTTCAAGGTTGTGACTTCATGACCCATTTCACCTCAGAGTCAGAACGGATGAGGAAAAGGGTTGAGGTGGGAAGGCCCGAGGTTCCCTGCCTTTCAGAGGGGCGGGAGAGGGAGGGGCAGGAAGGCAGCCCACCCCGTCTCCAAGCTTTGCTAACGGCATGTGCTTCTGCTGTTGTCTTGGGAGCCTCCGGACGAACATGAGGCCACTGAATTCTTTTTTTTTGTTTGTTTGTTTTTTTGTTTTCGTGAATGGAACAGGACCCAGAAGCTTGACATAAAAGGTAATAATAATGATTCAGTTCCTTTTTTATGTGTGAGCAGTCAAGTTGGAAGGAAGCCTGAGTGGGTAAGGTGTTATGGCTGCCTGGTAAATAGTTGTCACCATGGGTCCTACTCACATACTTAGTAGCTCACCAGGTCCAGCTGGCCTCATCAGTACCACATTCCTCTCTCTGACCCCCAAGGCCCCTCTTCCCTCAAATCTCTAACTTGTTCTGCAGCCCGAATTGCTCCCCGCGTTGTAGGGATTGCCCCCATCCTGGCCTGTTCAAGACCTCAGTGGAAGCACCGGCCTCCTCTGTGGAGGTTTCCTGAGTGTCCCCTCAAACAGTACTACCTGCTCTTTTCTCCCTCTTTCTCTTTTCATAGTGCCTGGGATGTTCTCCCTGGTGGGGGGGCTGTTCCTGAGCACCCCCCACGGATCTCCCAGCTCTCTGTAGCTAGGGCTGAGCATTCAGTCCCCTTAGCACCTTCCACAAGGAATGAACTCAGGCTGAAACTCACATTTCAAAACTGAAACTGATTTGGAAGAGGTGGAAACCCAGTGGAAGGGAGTAAGGGGCCAAGTGTGGGAGCAGAAGGCTGGCGGGCAAACGCAGGGGAGCAGGATGGTGATCGGTATCCGAGGCGGCAAGTCTGATGGGTGCTGAAGGGGAGGACACCATGGGAGAGTCTAGCAGGATGCGCTGAGTTCTGAGTCATTGATGGGTATGATCCCTGGAAGGAAGGGCCCTCAGGAACTCGGGGAACTCGGGGAATAGGCCAGAGCCCTGGCATCCTCAGACAATGTGATATGACCAGTGGGTGACTGGCTGCAAGCAAAGTCCATTCTTAGAGCAGCTAAATCCCAACAGCCCGGGGGCCGAGGGGGGAAAGGTCAGAGTGTCCGGAGCAGCCCTGACTGAGGGACACGCTTCGGGGTCCGGATGAGGAGTCCTGTGGAGACCCACCCCTGCCCAGTGGGGGCCCAGATCCAAGGATGACACCGGGCTCTAGGAGACCGGCCACTTGGGAGTCACACGTCCTCCAGCTGCAATCGATGAGCCTCTCGGCTACTGTTCAGGGTTTCTAGAAAAGATTTTACTCCCTTCTCTCACAGGGAAAGCTTCTTTCTGGGGTTAGTTAAGGATGCGTCCGTGAACTCTGGAGGCCACCTGGGCCCTGTTGTGTGCGGCCGTGACTCAGGGTCCGTGTGTGCGACTGCCCCAGTTTAAACAGGAGAGGACAGACAGCCTTGGTGCCGGTGCCCACCCAGCGAACAGCATCTGCAGAGAACTTACCATGTACTTTCTGGACTCTGAACCCAGCCCAGTGGCCAGAGTGGAGGGCTGAGGCCGGGGGCCGGGGGTCGGGTGAGAGGTGGGGAAGCTGAGGGGCTGTTTCTCTGAATCAGGGTGTCGTCACACAGCTGCGAGAGGGGGGCGGAGAGGATGAGGACCTGCTCCCCCAGCGGGCCTCGGACCGATGCCAGACCGCAGATACCTCCCATCCCTGCTCAGCGCCTCAGGGCCAACCCGACTAAGGGCCTTTCGTTTGGAAGGGTGTGCAACCCGGGTGATGAAACCTGAACCAGAGCCGGAGGGACGGCCTCAATCAAAGATCTGGACTAATGCAGCCAGTTGGAGACCTCTGTATAATCCCCAGGATGCAAGCTGGGGAGGAAACAAGGGCCTTTGTTTTTGTGTCAGCGGTGGTGCCTCTGTTTACCCTCTTAATTCTGAAATGCTTTAGTTTCCAGTCAGCTGCGCTGCTTGGCTGCTGTTGGTGGGAGGCAGCTCCCCACCTGAGTTTGCGGCTTCCCAGAAATCCTAGTGTGCCTATCACCAAAGAGGCCAGGTCCAGACAGTTGTCCTGTGGGGCAGTTAGGGGCACCCCACACAGAACCCAGTTGTAATTCTGACAAAACAAGTGACAGACAAACCCACAAGAGGCCTGTGGGTCGGCATCTAAATTTAAACACACCGTGTCCTGCCTAATGTTTTTGGGGCGGGGTTCGGGGGTGGTTGCCCACACTAGAAAATTGGACCTCAGAGAAACCTTGACTTTGAGGGGACTCTTTAAAGGCTGATTTGTGTTCCCCCAAATTCCTGTGTGAAACTCTTATCCCCAGTACCTCAAAATGTGCCTGAATTTAGAGATGGCCCTAACAGGGTAATTAAGTTAACATGAGGTCATTAGTGGGGGCGCCTGGGTGGCTCAATCAGTTAAGCGTCTGCCTTCAGCTCAGGTCATGATCCCGGGGTTCTGGGATCGAGCCCCATGCTGGGCTCCCTGCTCAGCAAGAAGCCTGCTTCTCCCTCTCCCCCAGCTTGTGCACTCTCTCTCTCACTCTCAGATAAATAAATAAAATCTTAAAAAAAATAAAAAGATTAAGAGGGACCCTAATCCATGTGACTGCTTTCTGTATTAAAAGAGATCCAGACCCAGACACAGAGACACCGTGGGGAGAGACACAGGGGAATGTGCCTGAGGAGAGCTGAGGAGAGTAGCATCAGGAGAAACTGATGCCAGACATAACTTGCAGCCTTCAGAACAGTGAGGAAATAAATGTTTGTGATTTCAGCTTTCCAGTGTGTGGGACTTTGCTGTGGTCCCCGGGCAGACTCCTACAAGACTGTTGAGGCATACCGTCTGCGGAGCAGGAACAAGGCCTGGAAAAGGGAAGGAAGGATCCGAGACTGAAGGATTGCTCGGAAGTGACAGCTTAGGTGGAGTGTTCCAGATTAGGGAGACAGACTCAGGGGTGGGGAGTGAAGGATAACTGTAAGCCTGGATGAAGGTAAAAGGAGCAAACCGGTCGAATTGTGCTCTCTCTGCCTGGGTTCCACACATCCTTCTTTCACAGCCCAGCTTGTTTATCGCTGCCTAAGGTCTTAGCGTGTCTCTCGGGAATATATACCATTTATTCGGGGACCCTCAAAAGTAGAACCGTACCCCATCTTCCCCCCCAGTAATCTCTACTGGTGGAACTTCACAGTGGTAGTAGGGAACTGTGAGTAGTAAAGGCCCCCTTTTTTTTTTTTTTTAAAGATTTTATTTATTTATTTGACAGAGAGAGATCACAAGTAGGCAGAGAGGCAGGCAGAGAGAGAGAGAGAGGAAGAGGCAGGCTCCCTGCTGAGCAGAGAGCCCGATGCAGGACTCGATCCAGGACCCTGAGATCATGACCTGAGCCAAAGGCAGCGGCTCAACTCACTGAGCCACCCAGGCGCCCCAGTAAAGGCCCTTCTTTTTTTTTTTTGTTTTTTTAAAGATTTTATTTATTTATTTGACAGGGAGAGATCACCAGCAGGCAGAGAGGCAGGTAGAGAGAGAGGAGGAAGCAGGCTCCCCGCTGAGCAGAGAGCCCGATGCGGAGCTCGATCCCAGGACCCTGAGATCATGACCCGAGCCGAAGGCAGCAGCTTAACCCACTGAGCCACCCAGGCGCCCCAAGGCCCTTCTTAAGTGGGGCTCAGAGTGTATCACTTGGGGTACAGCCTGCTATTTCTACTCTTGATTAAGGCTGCCTCATTGAATAAGTAAAAGATTTAAAGAAAAAAGAAAAGATTATGAATTGTGGGAGTCCATGCTGAATTTCAAGTGGAAAAAAAATCCTCAATATGGAGTCCCCTCATAGAGTCCTGTCTCCCCATTAGTCTCAGATCTTGATTCCTCTCTCTCTCTCTCTTTATTTATTTTATTTTTAAATTTTTTTTTTAAAGATTTTATTTGAGAGAAGGTGTGGAGGCAGAGAGAGCACAGAGGGAGAGGGAGGGGCAGACTCCCCACTGAGCAGCGACCCTGATGGGGGCTCAATCGCAGGAGCCTGAGATCATGACCTGAGCTGAAGGCAGATGCTTAATGACTGAGCCACCTAGGTGCCCCCCCGCTTTTTTTAAGAGAGGGAGAAGGAGAGAGAGAATCTTAAGTAGGCTCTATGCACATTGGGGAGTCCAAGAGGACTCAATGTCATGACCTTAAGCTAAAATCAAGAGTCAGGTGCTTAACTGACTGAGCCACCCAGATGTCTCCATTCCTGTCTTTTTTATTTTTAGTACCTTAAAACAAAATTACTAGCCCAGCATTAACTAAGAGTTGGGCCAGAATTGGAAGTTCTGCCATGAAATAGACACAGAGACCCCTAGAAGTTTCATTAGTTTGTGTCTTGATTTCTCCATGTGCAAACCAGTAGGCCATGCTACCCCACTGCCTCCATGCTCAAAATGCATTCAGGGACATTCGAGCTACAGTAAATTCAGCTTCTCAGCAACTGTTTGGTAAGTACTAAGCTCCAACATACTTCTTACTAGAAGTGAGAAAGTACCTGAAGCCCAAGTTCCCCCTTTTAAGTTTTGAGTTTGAAAAGGACTATTTCTGGCTTTTTTGAAAGAACAAACAAAACAACACAACCATTCATTCTTGATTCCTAAATTATTACAATTTTCATTTAATAACAGGTCTCTAATAGGTAGAAATCCCTAAACCTGTGGAAAGGATGGCTCTCATCTCACTATAATTTTTGATAATTATAGCTAACAGCAGTTCAACTTAGTTAGCTTCATTTGGGAGAACTGAAATTTATCTCTCTGAGTGTTCTCCTTGTAACAGTTCTTGTTTTGATAGAATCACTTCCAAATCCAATAAACATCCTTTTCTCTTTGTAGTCATTGTCCACTGAATATAGGGTCTTCACACTATTACTGTTGCACTAAGGCATAATTCAGTGCTGTCATCAATGAACCACTGTGTGTGCCTGCACGTGTGTGTGAGTGTGTGTGTTCCCCTTGTGGCTAAATGATCACACTTTTAGGAATCTTGTGTCTACTTGGTGCCATTGCCTATTTTTGTCAATCTATGTACCTCAGTCTCTCCCACTTTCTGTGGCCTGGGAGAGCTGACACCAAGATTATTAGAATATGTCTATAACTAGATAAAATTGACTCTGAACTCCAAGTGTCAGGACATCTCTGGTGAATAGTGGTACAGTGAATATTCATGAATACTACCCCAGCTTGCACTACTGCCTTTCCAGTAGCCCCTGATTTCTACTAGGGACTCCAAGGTTGGAACCCTTGAGCCCAGCTAAGCCAATCAGCACATTGCATTCCCTTAGGCATGTGATTGGTCCAGAGGTGAGCAATGGACTCAAGAAGGTCCAGTCAGAGTGCTCTCAGCATCTCTAGCTTATGATACCTTGATAAAGGTACCTGCTTTTTCTTGTACATGGAATAAACCATATAGGCTGAATCTGTCCACAGTCATCTTGTCACCATTACTGAGTTAGCCTAGGATGAAGCTGACACCAACAAAGACAGAATGAAAACAAGGATTGAAATGACACTGTGATGACATCTTGTAAGGACTAAGCCCTGGTTTAACCATTGCCTAAAGCTCCCCTTACCTCTGGATATTTCTTTCTTCTTTCCTTTCCTTTTTCTTCCTTCCTTCCTCCCTTCCCTTCCTCCCTCCTTTCTTTTCTTTTCTTCTCTCATCTGAGACTTTAAATGACAAATATCCTTATTGTCTAAGCCAGTTTGACTTAGCTTTTCTGACACTTACATCAAAGAGAATCCTAGTGGATTCATAATTTGAAAGAATTTTATACTTGGACTTGGTAATAAAGTACATTTTGATACCTCAGAAGGTACTGTTGACATACCTCCTGGTAATACATGGGAATCTACTTATTCTTTAAATTGTACATATGCAGGGGCACCTGTGTGGCTCAGTCAGTTAGGTGTCTGACTCCTGATCTCAGCTCAGGTCTTGAGCTCAGGATCATGAGGTTGAGCCCTGCATTGGGCTCCATAGTGGGTTTGGAGCCTATTTAAAAATATAAGTAAATAAAATAAATTGTACATAGGCACTATATTCACTTTTATATGTATGATATTTTACTATAAAACAAGAAAATCGTTATTAACATTATATACCTATTTAGGCATAATTGACAATAACATCCATTCAGAAAATATTTATTGAATGTCTTTGATATGCCAGGCACATTCTTGGTCCTAGAGATATACTGGGGAAACAAGATAAAAATTCCTGCTCAAAAATTTTTTTAAAACAAAGGATATATGGGAATGTTATGTTTTTTTCATGTACCATGCAAAAAAGAGTATTAAGGGAGAGACAAAAATGTGTTGTCATTTTAGGCAGCACAGCAGGGAAGGCACCTCTGGTGAGATGACATTTGAGCAGAGATGTGAAGGAAGGTGAGGAGGTGAGCCTTGAAGATATCGAAGGGATTTAGGAAGAGCTCTCCAAACAGGGGGAATAGTATGTGCAAAGGTCCTGAGGTAGGGATGAGCTTGGAGTGTTCTGGGAACAGTGTGTAGTCTGGTGGCCTGCAATGCAGGAGGTGAGGGAGAGGGTGTCATAATGGCAGCTAGGAACACAGCCTCATAGGCTATAGCAAGGTCTGATTACATTCTGAGAGAGATGGGATATGTTTGGAGGATTTTGAACAGGAAGTGTTAGAATCTGACTTAGCATTCAAAGGATCTCTGCTGCCATGTGGAGAATAGCGTGTAGAGAGTAAAAATGGACTCAGGGAGACCAGTTAGGAGGCCCTTACATTATTTCAGGTGAGACAAACAGTGGCCTGGACTTCACTATAGCAGTAGGGATACTGAAAGGTGGTCAGAGCCCCCAAATAGAGCCTAGAACTTGTCAGGGAATGTGGATGGGATGTGGCACGGGAGGCAACAAGAGGAATGGAGAGTGCTTCCAAGTTTTTCCCTTAGGAACACTTGGAAGAGGAGCAAGTCTCCTGAAGAGAGAACTCAAGAGTTCTGTGTTGGACTTTTTAAATTTGTGATGCCTGGGACGCCTGGGTGGCTCAGTCGGTGAAGCATCTGTCTTCAGCTCAGGTCATGATTTCAGGGACCTGGGATGGAGTCCTACATCAGGCTCCTTGCTCAGCAGGGAGCCTGCTTCTCCTGCCTACCTCTTCCCCTGCTTGTGTGCCTGCACTCTCTCTCTGACAAGAAATAAGTAAAATCTTAAAAAAAACTGTGATGCCTGATTAGGCATTCAAGTGAAGCTCAGGTGGGCAGATGGATGTGCAAGTATGCGTTTGGGAGACTTTATCCAGGCTTCTGTGGATTATCCTATCACAGGCTGGTGGAAAACTAAAAATAAATGAAGTGGGTAGAAACTTCAGGAACGCTGGTGGTCATTACTACAATATCCACGTGGAGGCTCTGAAACCTCTAAGTGAGCTGCCTAAAATGGACTGATGCTCTACATCTGATCCACAAGTCAAGTTATTGATGGACAGAGCAGAGGTGAGCTGAAAACCCTCCAGGAGCATGCCTGCGAGGCATCCCCCACACTACTAGACCAGTCCAGTTGTGCTCAGATGGCCTTGCCTCGCCAGCCTTCTGAACAGCAAAGGCACAGCTCTGGCACAGGCCCAAAGTCCATAAGTGCTGCGGATTCTGTCCTGATCTGATGCCGTTCTCCCCGCAGAGTCACTAAGGGAACCTGTCAATGCTGCTGTGGCACTGGGGACAGGAGATGCCAGTATTACCTGGGACTGTAAGGGCCACTCCCCTGGGTACTTCGTAACCCCGGACCTTTGACCCTCCTGCTCTGTGCAGCATGGGCACCACTGAACGTGAAACCAATAGGGTCTGCCTCTTCTATTTTTAGTGTAGGTCTCAGCTGGGCACATTTACATCTGAGTCCTTGGGCCCGTTCTCTGTGACATTATCTAATGTAGATTTCAAAATGAACACCAAACATAAAAGTTCTAGGAGTTCAAACAAAACATTCTTGCCTAACCTAGCAGAATTCTTTCTCCATTTTCCTGAAGGAAGAGGGCCAAGAGAGGAAGTGGGACAGGGCCTTAGTAACTCCTCAGATGATCTGTTGAGTACCCTTTTTATGGAACGATTAAAGGCTCCCTTGAGGTAATCAGCCCAAATACTCCCCTGTAGTTTTGCATTCAAATTAACTAATGAGATAAGCGTCCCAGTCCAGTTTCCTGTCTATGGTTTTAATTGCTATTGCAATCTTACTAATCATTTCCTGCAGTTTTTTCCTTCTTTTGCTATGATTAAATATTAATGCCTTTAATTTTCCATTCCTCCTTTGGCCTGGGAGTCTGTTAAGAGAGAGTATTTCTTACTCTCTAGTGTGTCTTTCTCAGCGGTGAACAATTTTCATTTCCTGGAGTAGATTTATTTTTTTTCTCTCTCTCTTTTTTAAAGATTTTATTTGTTTATTTATTTGACAGATAGATCACAAGTAGGCAGAGTGGCAGGCAGAGAGAGAGGGAGAAGCAGACTCCCCGTTGAGCAGGGAGCTGGATGCAGGGCTCTATCCCAGGACCCTGGGATCATGACCTGAGCCGAAGACAGATGTTCAACCAACTCAGCTACCCAAGCGGCCCTAGACCAGATTTTTCTAGGTTAGTTTTTGATTCAGACCTTCACTTTTGTTTTACTTTGTTCTAAAAAGCATGAGAATCCTACAATAACCAGAGTCAAATCCAAGAATTTTAGGCTCTTTGAGGTCTCTTTTTCATTGTTTTCGCTCAGGAGCCCTTAACCTGGGCTTCAAGGGCTGTGGGAATTCCCTGAGACTATATGCAGCATTTCGAGCACAATAAGAGTAATGTTCCTCACCCCACTCCCAGATAAAGAGGTCACAACTTTCATCAGGTTTTAAAACATTTTACTAAAATAAACTCAAAAGGCTTCAGGAACCCTACTTAATCATTTTAGAGATTATTGCTTTGGGCAAATCTGGTGACTAATCCTTACCATACCTGAGAACAAAGACAAGACCTTCTAGAGACTGTAGGAAAAGAGTCTGCTTCTCCCTGTGCTCCTCCCCACTGTGCCCTCTGATTCACAGCCCATTTGAGCTAGAACTTTCCTTTCCCCCACCTCTTCCTCCTTCTACAGATGTAGGAACTGATTTCTTAAAATGGTAGATGAGAAGCCCATTATGAGATGAGAAGCTCGTAGATGAGAAGTTTTGGAGATAGGACTAGAATCTGAATCTGGGTCCTGATTCTATTCACCATCCACTCTCCATCACCAACAGCAGGGTGACCTCTCACAAGCCATGATATTCAGCATTCCAGATGCTTCTTTCTTCATTAGGATGCCCCCATTTTCTTAAAAATTTTATTTGACAGAGAGACAGTGAGAGAGGGGATACAAGCAAGGGGAGTGGGAGAGGGAGAAGCAGGCTTTCCGCTGAGCAGGGAGCCCGTATGTGGGGCTCAATCCCAGAACCCTGGGATCGTGACCTGAACCGAAGGCAGACACTTAACAACTGAGCCACCCAGGTGCCCCTAACATGCCCCCATTTATTCGATCCATCTGAAGCATTTTCAGTGCAAGTGCCTAGGTAAAAGTGCCTAAGTAATATTTAGTAATTGAAAACTTCTGAACCATGTAAAGGGTAGTATGTCATTAACTTCAGAAATCATTTCTTGTCCTTCTAAGCCTACAGAGAACATTCCTGTGTGTATTGTACACTCCAGGAGTTATCTCTTTCTGTCGGTCCTCCTCCTTTCTCCCAGGATTTTAGGGGCCTTGAGGACAAGACTTTCTATTGAATGCTTTCTATCTCAGAGAGCTAGCACATAGGCCTTTTAATAAGGCAGATGTTTGTGGAAGGATTAACACTATTTGCACATTCCATTACACTTTTAGGACATTATCTAGGTGTCACCCCTGAACACTATAATTCATGAGCTCAGATGCCTTCAGGGTCAGGCAGATAATATAAATTAATGAGGCAAAACAAGTGTAGGACTATAGGGGTGGTGGAAACAGTAGACAACAGGAAATTCATGCCCCATCACCTTTAATGTTAAAAAAAAAAAAAAAAGTGCTTCAGAGGCCAAACCTCCAGCTACCTTAGCATGAAAAAGTCCAGCAAATCCTCTCTCTACAGAACATGTAGAAAGCTGGAGGAAACAAAAAAAACCAAACAAACAGCTATTTCTAGGCCCTGGAAATTGGCCAAAGGCAGATAACAAATTGAGAAGCATTTACTCACGAAAAATAGCTAGAGCTTCAGGAAAGAACAGTGGGGGTCTGTAGCCTTTTTGTCTTGTTTCCCCAGCTTTATCAGCAAGGGGATGACCAGGAAGAAAAGAAAAAACTAAGTTTGCGGCCAAAGGGAGCAAATCAATTTTGGGTAGAGGGCAAAAACCTGCAGTGCGGACAGTAACAGAGAACTTGGCAGGAAACTAATGGGGGAAAACTCACAGCTCTGTAGGTGTGAGAATGTGCTTCTGGTTGGGGTAAGCAGCAGGCCATACATAAATTTAACAGAAATTCTTGGAATGGGAGAGCATGGAAGGGCTGAGATGGCTGCCTGGGAAGCTATGTGTGTGTGTACCACAGAGAGCCCAGTAGAAAGTGAAAACCAAGGCAACTTAGCACTGGCTAAACATCAGAGACTGTCCCCAACCCTCACACACATCTATGTGCAGGGATGGAAGATTTCCTGGCCTGTGGTGTTGGAGAAAAACCTCTGCCTAAATTCACTGGCTGACCATTAAGCCACAGAGGGAGAGGGCAGCCCCTAGGAGATCAGGTTAAAAATAAAATTAGAAATAAACCTACCCACAGACAGCAGTAGCTACACAAATGTGGGGGAGAGTGGTTCTGCCATTCAGGTACAGACATATGTACAATAAGACTCTCAGGAAGAGAAATCAAAATGCAGAGTTATAAAAATATTACCTGAAACAAATACAACCTGAAATATTTGGTTCTCTCTCTCTCTCTCTCTCTCTCTCTTTCTCTCTCTCTCTCTCACACATACACACAAACACTGCAAGACACGTAAACAGAGCAAAATGTGACTCATATTCAGGAAAAAAAAAAAAAAGCAGTGAATAGAAATGGACTCTGCATGGGCCCATATGTTCAATTTAGGAGATAAAGGCTTCCAAACAGCTATTTTCGAACAGTTTCAAGGAACTAAAGGAAACCAGATTTTAAAAATTAAAGGAAGAGTACTGGGGTGGCTCAGTTGGTTAAGCATCTGCCTTCAGCTCAGGTCATGATCCCAGGGTCCTGGGATTGAGTCCCACATTAGGCTCTCTGCTCGGTGGGGAGTCTGCTTCTCCCTCTGCCCCTCCCCCCTGTGCTTGTGCTCTCTCTCTCTCTCATACACAAATAAATAAATAAATAAATAAAATCTTTAAAACTTAACAGGAAAACACAATATGGTGACTCAATAAATGTGGAATCTCAGCAGAGAAATAAAAACTATAAAAAAGGACCACATGGAAATATTAGAATACTGAGAAGTACAATAAACAAATGAAAAATTCACTATTGGGCTCAGGAGCAGATGTGGGATGGCGGAAGAAAGAATCAAGGAACATGAGATAAATCAGTAGAAATTAATACAGTCTGGATAAGTCAGTAGAAATTACACAATCTGAAGAAAAAAGATTGAAGAGACACAGAGCTTTTGAGATGTGTGAACATACCAAATACCAAAATACATGTAATGGGAGTCTCAGAAGGAGATGAGAAAAGAGTGGAATATATCTGAATAAATAATGTTGACAAATTTCCAAATCTGGGGCACCTGAGTGGTTCAGCTGGTTGAGCGTCTGCCTTTGGCTCAGGTCATGATCCCAGAGTCTGGGATTGAGCCCCATATTTGCCTCCCTGCTCAGTGGAGAGTCTGCTTCTCCTTCTCCCTCTGCCTCTCCCCCTGCTTGTGTTCTCTCTCTCTCTGTCAGATAAATAATAAAAAAATAAAATCTTTTAAAAATTCCAAATCTGATAAATAACATTAACCCCTATGCCCAAAAGCTCAGTAACTCCCATATAGTAAACACAAAGAGACCCACATCTAGACCCACCATAAGCAAACTGCTTAAACGCAATGACAAAGAAGTAAAGATTGAGAGAAGACCCAATCCCAGGACCCTGGGATCATGACCTGAGCTGAAGGCAGATGCTTAACCAACTGAGCCACCCCTCTTGCTCTGAAAAGAGCAAGAGGAAGACAGTTCATCGAATACATTCTAAAACTGTTAATGGCTGATTTCTCATTCAAAGAAGACCAAAGGCATTGGAACCACAGCTTCAAAATGCTCAAATAGAAAACAAATTCCATCAAGATCTTTTTATCTGGCAAAACTATTAATGAAAAAGAAGGTGAGAGAAACATATCCTTGGATATTACCCCCAAATCCTTGGATATTACCCCAAAAAACCCAAGAGAATTTGTTGCTAGCAGATGTTCCCTATATAAATAAGTAAAAGATGTCCTTTAGGCTAGAATTAAATTACACCAAATAGTAACTTGAATACACAGGAAGAAACGAGGAGCTCCAGAAATTGTGTGTGCAGATAAATACAAAGATTTCATGTCTTTCATTTCCTACTGTTTCTCCAGCACTTGGCTTAGTGCCTGGAACATCAGAAGTACTCAGTTCATATTGAGTCAATGCCTGCTATTTTGCCATGTACAATAGATCGATCTAGGTGTTGCCTTAGCTACTTTTCAGAATTAAACAAGATATATGTAAATAAATTAATAAAAATTGTATTATTACTGAATAATATATGTTGGAGAGGGTTCAGGAGATAGGAGCCATTTTGTACCCACCAACCCAGGGACACAGGTGCCTGTCTAGTGAGAAGCAGTTGACATGTGATGGACAAAGCATTTAATCACCTGGGAAAGCTCTTTCCCTGACAGCCCTGATTCCTGGTGCTTTTCTCCATGTAGGCTGTGTCCTCTGTGTTATAGAAATCTGTCTTAAGAGGAAAAAAAAAATGTTTGCGATGTGCATCACGCAGTGCTGGCAATGAGAGAACTCTGTGGAAATGTTATTAGGGAGGGTATAATAAGGTCTTCTGGTTATTCCCACCCAACTCCCAATTTCATGGCCCCACGTAATTCTTCCAGAAATTAGAATTGTAACACACATCCTCCATCTCCAACTCTTGGCCTGTAGTTTCCTTAGGGGAATGCAAGTAAAGCCTATTAGGCCAGCAGTTCACTCAGACTTTGGGTGCTAAGTCAGCCCGGATGTTGGGTGGAAGACTGACTCCATGTGTGTTTTGCTGCTCAGGGCAAAGATGAAGAAAACAACTAAGGAAAGTCTTCTCTTGAAGTTGGAACAGGGCCCAGAAGTATGTGAAGATTTGGGTACACTGGGCGAGCATATGTAACTGATGATACCCAAATACACACCCTCCTTCCTTCCACAGAGTTCAGTGGCTTCTGTCTCCCAGGAGGTAGTGAATCCCCACTGTCCGAGTATCTGTGGGAGGTGTCCAGGTCCCAGATTCTGGGAGAGCAGTGCTACCCTTGTTCAGGTATCTTCTTGTTCTGGGCAGACTAGGCTTGCCTCTGTGCAAAACCCACAGTTCTGGTGATGTTAGCTGTATGATTCTACTCAGGCTGCCATGGCAAAGTACCTCATACTGGGTGTCTTAAACAACAGATTTTTATTTTCCTGCAATTCTGAGAGCTGGAAGTCCAAGATCAAGGTTTGACAACATTTCTTTCTTCTTAGGCCTCTTCTTCTCCTTGGCTTTAGACAGTGGCTTCTCCCTGTGTCCTGACCGGGTCTTCTCTCTTTTCCTAGGTCCTCATCTCCTCTTCTTGTAAGAACTCCAGTCTTGTCAGATGAGGACCCACCATAGGGCCTTATTTTATTATAAATACCTCTTTAAAAGTCCTGTCTCCAAATACAGGCCCATTCTGAGGTCCTGGGAGTTAGGGCTCCAACATAACAATTTGGGATGTTGAGGTACACAGAAAGGCAGATGTCACTTAAAGTCGTGACTTACTTGGCACGATTGGGAGAAGCTAAGAGTGTACAAAGAGGGTTTTTTGAAGAGAAAAGGAGGATTACAGTTATTTATTTAGCATCTAGTATGGGTGGGCCATGTCCTCGATGCTCTGCTTAGTCAAGCCTCTCTTAAACTTCCTTGAATCTTGCCCAGACAGCCACCATATCAGAAAAGTTCTCTTCACCTTCTTGTGTACTGTGGTGTGCCTTTCCTCTTTGATTTTTTTAAAGTTTAAAAAAAGGGTATTATTTATTTATTTGACAGAGAGAGCATGCACAAGTTGGGGGCACAGCAGAAGGAGAGGGAGAAGCAGGCTCCCTGCTGAGCAGGGAGCTCAAATAGGGGCTCAATCCCAGGACCCTGGGAATCATGACCTGAGCTGGAGGCAGACACTAAACTGACTAAGCCACTCAGGCATCCCTCCTCTTAGATTTTAAAATCTTATTCTGATGGTGGTGGTTGAGTCTGTTAAAGAACCTAACTTCCAAATATTCAGACTCATTTTGGTGTTTGGCTCTTCTCTTGAGTTGCCTGAACCATGGTCAAAAATGTATATAAGCCTGTCAGCTGAGTCCTCAATTATTTCTCTAAAATGCAGTTAAATACCCTGCAGTTTCTCTAAAGGACAGCCTGTCCCCACCTGGATAAGACGGAGAATTCTCTGCCGAGTTTTGTCTGATTTGTCTAGATGTCTAGATTTTTTTGTCTAATGTCTAGATTAGATATCTGCCCTGTAAGTTGAGACTTAGAGCATTTTGCTGTTGTCTTAACCCTTAGTCCTATATAATCACATGTACTGTATACTTGTAGGACCTGCTACATGATTTGCAGGCCCAGTGCAAGACAGAAATGAGGTGCCTCTGTTCAGAAATGATTAACAAGTGCAAAAGGGTGATGGCAGAGCCTTAAACCAAATGTGAGGTCCTTCTAAGCGTGGGCCCTGGGGGACTGCTCCCCTCACACGTCCATGAAACCAGCCCTGGGAACAAGGAGGGCCTTTCTGTTGATTATTCTCCCCCTCCTAGATTAGAAGATCACTTGTCTTCATTTGGAGAATCTGCATCATTCATTTCCAGTTATCATTAGATCTTTCTCAGCTGGGTTGCTCGGAAGACTCCACGCTATCAGGGAAATCTGGCCTTCGGCTTCACGGTTCCTCCTGTTGGTTGGCTTGGTGCTGGGGAGGCAGGGGTGAGGTTTGAATTCCTGATCATAGGCAGCGCCTCTCTGTCTCCTTCTGTGGACTGGCTCCTCCCCTCTGAGGCCCACAGCTTGTCTAGGAGCAAAGGGCTAATGCCATTGGAATTCTCTCATTCCTGCAGTGGGAAGGGGAGAGGAGCCCTAGGCAAGACCCCTGGGGCTCGCAGGATGTCTGGTGTGTGTTTTCTGGTCATATGGCCCTTCTGTTTCTTCTCTAGCCAAGATGTCTTGGCTAAAGAGTTCTGAGTGATAGGTCAAGGTGGCTCAGCTGTCAGGCAGTGCCAGGTGCCGGCCCTTCCCTGTCCCTGTGGGCACTGGCTCTCATGTCCTGGCCTCACAGGGACTGTCCCATGCTGCTTGTGCAGCTTGCCTTTCCTTTCCTCCTCTTCTGATTCCCTCGTTTGTTGGTTTTTGATCAATATGGGCAATGCACATTTGTACTGGCCCTTGGGTCATTCCCAGGGACTTGTCAATATTGGGGTGTTTCATTCCACCATACTCAGGCTCGTAAGAGCTACACCAGAAGGTAGGCAAACTGTTGTCATTCCTGGAGGAGGAGTCTACCCCCTAACCCTTTCCAGTGAACCACCGAGATACAAATTGATCCACAGGGCACCCCCTTCCTTCTAAAAAGTTAGATAGTGTGTGTGTATCGGGGTGTATGTAGTACCAGGGATTTATGGGGTGTGCACAATGGTAAACCAGCACTCCAAGAGAAAAATCCTCTGCTCTGTATAACCCAGCTGCTGTCTCTGACCCTCAGAGATGACCTTGACTCTGAGGAGCCCAAGAGGATGGAGGGTGCAGTGAGGACCTGAGATCCATAGGGATTCCTAGGCCAGAAGTCAATAGATGAGAGTTCGGGTCCCATGTGGTAGGCAGAAGAACAGTCCCCGAAAGATATCCAGTTCCCTAAAACTGTGAATGTTACTTCACGTGGCAAAAGGCAAAATTCCTTTACTGCATATGCAGTAAAGGATTGTGAGATGGGAAGGGATGCCTAGATTACCCAGGGGGGTCCAGTATGATCCCAAGGGTCTTTATAAGAGGGAGGTAGGAGGGTCAGAGCCACAGAAGGAGGTATGATGAGGGAAGCAGAGGTTGAAGTGTTGTGGTTGCGGCTGCTGTCACAATCCAAAAAATGTGGGTGGCCTCCACAAGTTGGAAAAGGCAAGGCAATTGGTTCTCCCCTGGAGCTTCAGAAGGAATGCAGTCTTGCCAACACCTTGATTCTAGCCCAGTGAGACTCATTTTGGACTTCTGACCTCTAGAACTATGAGGTAATGCATTTGAATTGTTTAAAGTCACTAGGATGTCGTAACTTGTTACAGCAGAACAGGAAATGAATGTGTCTTAATCTGCCATTAATGGGCTCCTTCATTCTTGGGAAGGTCATTCCTTGGTCTCAGATACTGTACTTTAGGGACAATGGTTTTCAAATATTTAATAGAAAATTTAAAGGAAAGGAAAGGATTACTTTTAGCAATTGAAATAATATGTGGAAGGCCAACATAAATCAGATGCAGATGGATCTTCTTGGTGAAGTTCGGGACCCATTGAGTAGAGCACTGGTTGGAATGGCACTGGGGTTGGGTCTCGGGTGGGGAGGTCGGGCATTCTGTATACTGGACTGGTTGCCAACTTCTGACACATACACATCAAAACAAAACTCACTGGAATTGAGTAGAATTTAAACTTACTGTTGATATTAGTGAGGCTTTACACATGCATTTCATTTTGGGTGTTGTATACAACTCCAAAGAATAGAGTTCATCTTCAAGGCATTTCCAGTTCTTCCAGGGACCTCATTTTAAATCCCTGCCCTTCCAGGAACTTAAGCAGGGAGGTGGTGGCCATTCAGAAAGTATCACACTAGGTTTTCACTATTACTGAAATAAACTCTGCAGCCTGCCAGCATCCTCAAACTGTCCTTGGGGAAGGTCCTTCTTCTCTGGTATTTTGTTTTGACTTGCTTCTGTTGCTCTTGAAGCCTAGCCAGGGTCTCTTGCCCTTCTCTGTGGCTCTCATGCCTCACACTGGGGACATCGTAGGACATCATTCTTGAGCAGTGGAAATGATAAGCAAGGAGAGCAGCGAGACACGTTTTCTTACTGGCACTAAATTTCTCTGGGAGGACGCCAAGGGCCATATAAACATAGCCCGACTGTGAAATCCAGGCGTCATTTAAACAACAAACAAATGGGAGCTCAATGGGCTAAGATTACTACTCCCTTATTAAAAAGCAACTTTAGGACTTGAGAAAGCAAACACGAAACTAGAGGAGGGTAATTAATGGGAGACTGTGCTCCTCAGGAAAATTTTCTACTTGGTCACTCCATGACTCCATAGCGCAAGATGGAAGGAATATGTATTTATCTCCTGGGGTAGGGATATATATGGAAATGCCTTTGCTCCTCCAAACACAGAGATTCTGTATCAGTACATCTGATGTGACACATTCCTGGTGACTCTAAATGGTGATCCAGGAGGAGATTGTGACAGCCACCAACAAGGAACGTGCAGATAGGAGGTGGTCCATGCATTTAAGCCCACTCTTGCAAACTTGTTAACAGGGACCCACATGCATACTTCTTTTTATTTCTTTGTACTGCCTTTTCTCTAAAATATTTTATTAAGTGATGGCCTGGTAGGTCTCGGATAAACACCTACTTTCTGTGTTTGTGGCTGAGACCTCTGTAATGAAAGAGGAATTAACAAGGGAAAAACAGATTTATGAACATCTAGACCTTGGATATACATGGGACACACCTGGGGAGAGCTGAATACCCCTCTGGGGTGACATGGAACTCAGGCTCAGATACAATCCACATAGGGAGAGGGGAAGGGAGGCAGGTCTCTTAGGGGCGAGGAAGTGATTACCTGGAAGGATGAGGGGTTCTAGAAGAACAGAGGGGAGTGTGACAGTTTGTGACTAAGTCTGGGTGTGGCTTTGACTTCTGGTGCCGTCCGCTGGGGTGAAAGCCGCTCTTCGTGAGGGATGAAACTCCCAGGGAGGGAGCATCAAGGACTCAGACTTCCTGTTGGAGGATCTGTTCTTGGACAGATAAGGGGAGCTCAGAGAAAGCCTCTCCCTGCTTACGCTGTTTTTCAAGTGCCTATGGCTTAAAATAATCCATAGAGCCAAGTGGCGTATTTTGGGGTGGCATGTCCTAAACCCCTGTTCATGTTTCGGGCGGTGTATTCTGCTACCCTTCAGTCTCTATCTCCAAGCCCTGTGCTGGTCTCTGCAGGGGGAGCCCCATCCACTTCTGTTCCTGCCAAGGTCCTGCCGTGTCTGCAAAGACAGCCCAGCGGTACACTACCCCCCACCCCCGTCCTGACCTCCTGCCTCCAGTGACCTTCATGTCCACCCCACTTCCCACTCACAGCGGGATCTTATGATCGCCTGCACCTTCTTGAATTCCTCCGGTGAGGAATTCAAATCCACCACACCCTGCTCTGTGGTCCTGTGGTTTCATCATGCTGGCTCTCAGGCCTCATGTGGGTGGTCTCTGACCTCACAGAAAATGCCTTTGTCCAGAATGTCCCAATTTTTTGTGACATGTTAGCTCCTACCTGGACTTTCTGCTTTTCGTGCTCAGCCTGGACCTGACTGATCATTGCAGTGAGTATCTTCTCAGAGACTCAGTGGCCCTGCGCCTGTCCTGGGGAGCACCCCCCACAACCGCCAAAGCCCAGCCCTGAGCTCAATGGCAGCCCACTTTCACGCCTAGTGGCTGAGAGTGCTGAAGATTTGTAAATTCCGTCCATACACTCTAACACTTAATCACACACCCAGTTGTGCAAGGCATGGGAATGTATGGAGATATATGATACAAATCCTTGCCACAAACAGA
Source organism: Mustela nigripes (assembly GCF_022355385.1). Lineage (NCBI taxonomy): Eukaryota > Metazoa > Chordata > Mammalia > Carnivora > Mustelidae > Mustela > Mustela nigripes. Next base: position 137,373,155 of record NC_081562.1, read on the forward strand.
TGAAATTACTACATGGAAGAGGTTTTTGAATTTTTGTCATGGGGGAATCCTTACTTCTCTGTTTCTTTATTCTCTTTCTTGTGTTAAGAATTCTTTCTCATTGGCCTCCATTCCTTTTGCAGTCCTCCAGCTGACTGTGAAGAGCTCTCTGGGCAAAGACAGAAGCTGCTGATAAAAAGTCTTCTCTTGGGGCGCCTGGGTGGCTCAGTGGTTTAAGCCGCTGCCTTCGGCTCAGGTCATGATCTCAGGGTGCTGGGATCGAGTCCCGCATCGGGCTCTCTGCTCAG